>NC_091222.1:16422429-16612364 GCF_040958095.1 Procambarus clarkii
AACACAGGTGTAGCAGCTAATGTATTGCCTTCCCCCCCATGGTCAAACTCAGGTGCATCATCTAGTGTATTGTCTCCCCTCATCCCTAGTCAAAGACAGGTGCAGCATCTACTATATTGCCTCCCCCCCCCTGGTCAAACACAAGTGCAGCAGCTAGTGTATTGTCTCCCCCCCCCTAGTCAAACACAGGTACAGCAGCTAGTGTATTGTCTCCCCCGCCCCCCCCCCTGGTCAAACAGAGGAGCAGCAGCTAGTGTATTGCCTCCCCCCCCCCTGGTCAAACACAGGAACAGCAGCTAGTGTATTGCCTCCCTCCCTCCCCCCCCCCCCTGGTCAAACGAAGGTGCAGAAGCTGAGGTATTGCCCCCCCCCCCTCTGGTCAAACACAGGTGCAGCAGCTAGTGTATTGCCTTCATCCCCCCCCCCCCCGTGGTCAAACGCAGATGCAGCAGCTGAGGTATTGTCCCCCCCCCCTCTGGTCAAACACAGGTGCAGCAGATTATGGTTTTACTTCCCCCCCCCCCCCCTGGTCAAGCACAGGTGCAGCAGCTAGTGTATTGCCTCACCTTGCTGGTCAAACACAGGTGCAGCAGCTAGTGTATTGCCTTCCCCCCCCCCCCCCTGGTCAAACACAGGTGCATCAGCTAGTGTATTGCCTCCCCCGCCCCCCTGGTCAAATACAGGTGCAGCAGCTAGTGTATTGCCTCTCGCCCCCCCCCCTTGTCAAACACAGGTGTAGCAACTAATGTATTGCCTTCCCCCTCCCCCCGTAGTCAAACACAGATGCAGCAGCTAGTGTATTGCCTCCCCCGCCCCCCTGGTCCAACACAGGTGCAGCAGCTAGTGTATTGCCTCCCCCCCTGGTCAACCACAGGTGTAGCAACTAGTGTATTGTCTCCCCCCCCCTTGTCAAACACAGGTTTAGCAGCTAATGTATTGCTTCCCCCCCCCCCCCCCTCGTCAAACACAGATGCAGCAGCTAGTGTATTGCCTCCTCCCACCCTGGTCAAACTAAGGTGCAGCATTTAGTGTATTGCCCCCCTCCCCAGTGGTCAAACGCAGGTGCAGCAGGTGGTGTTGGAAATATCCAACACTAACACAACACTGTTGTATTATTATTAATTATTACTAAATCTACTAATCACTGTAGCAACTAAAATTAACCAACCGTAGAGTTCACATGTACTAATAATTGTATCTGTACAATAAGGCTAGAATTCTTACGTCACCAGACGCCAGTATTGCGTCAGATTCCACTATAATAAACACATCTAAATCCAGTGTGTCAGAGAATTGAGTTTGATTCTCTAAAAACAACGGTGTTCTGTGTGATAATTATTTACAGATAACCTAACTCCCAAATAATGCCTAATAGACCGTTTCTAGTTACAACTGTTATCTGGTAATAAATTTAACGTCACGCGTGAATGCCCTGGAGAGACTTTAATTCATCTCCATTGCTCGTGAGTTCGTCCAACTGCCTGTTGTTTACATGTTCTTGATTCCGGGTATTAACGTTCCCACGGCCTGGTGTCTGACCAGGTTTTCTAGTTCTGGTCAACCAAGCTGTTTTAACGCAACTGCTCGCAGCCTGGTTAATTAGGTATCCTTTGAAGATGTTTTCTCTAGAGCACAGATAGGTCGACTAGTTATGCCCCTAATGTGTAGAGGCGAGTGTGTTGAAAAGTCTTGGGCCCTTTTCTAGTCTAAGGGGCCTGACAGCTGGGTGGACAGCACTTCGGATTTGTAGTTCTGAGGTTCCGAGTTCGATCTCCGGTGGAGGCAGAAACAAAAGCTTGAATCGCTACGGACCTCCACCAGAGTTTCCTCTGGCTTCAGCCTGGCTTCATCCTGGCTCGTAAAACGAGCAAATAATTATATTTAACTCCCCTGAATAATAGACCCGTCATTATCCAAGCATTTTAATCGCAACTGCGAGAAATAATATTATTCGCAGTAAATAATTTGTGTAACAAATGCGGGATGCGGAGTGGGGGGCAGGGGAGATGCCATTAATCGAGAAGACGCCACCGAGAATGTGTGGAAGCGTCGACGAGAGAGGAAAGTCGCCACTGTGCGGTGTGAAGAATAGTTGCGGAATTGAGCAACTAGGCTGGTGTCAGTGTCATAGGATACATTGTGGTGAATAGTCAACGAGAATTAACTTGACATTCAGCCCGGAACCTGTTAATTTGTTCCGTGTAGTCCATCGTGACCGGCCAGAGAAGCGCGTCGACATCTAGGCTCAACGCCACTTGTTCGCTATTACGACGCTAGAGCCCAAGATGCGAGCTTCGGCAAGTCTCAACTTACACAGTGCCCTATTAGCTAAGTACCTTTATTCCCTTTTGATGCATCATTAGAGATAGGTTACTGCAGGGTAACATGTCGTCACGCCGAGCGACATAAATAAAACACATGTTAGTATTAACTTCCACTCTCCATTTCTAATTTCTTGAATATAGATATTTAGCAGCCTAATATGTTGCTACGTAATATATCTTGATTTACAGCTTGCGTGTGAAGAATTCCCCGAGCTGTTCTTTCCCGTGTTAATCATCTCCCAGTGTTCCATGATGAGTTCAGGAGATTCCGAGGATGATTCATGACTGATGTCTTGGAAAACGTCTTTAAGCTAAGACCTTTTTCCGTATTCTATTAATTAAACTATCTGTAGTGTATTATTACTACTGATCACTGTTCACTGGATTAACACGTGTTTATTATAATCATTAATTTCTGATATTCATAATCTATATTCTTATTGGCGACAAATTTATTGATTCCATAATTGGTCATAGGATTAGGTTATTGCATAATGAACTGGTGTACGAACCACACTAGTTCCTAGACATATATGAAGTTCTAGTAATACCCCCTCAATGTAGGTGTTTGAGGCTTTGATTCAATTAAATTATATACAGCCCATTAATTATACAAGTGATTATATTTTCTAGTATTTATCCATAGTTACTGGTTCCTCTAGGAATTTTCTAATGATCACATTTTATTAGTTTCCCTCTTTACTATAAAAGCGGGTGGTCCTTCGTAATTGATTTCATTACATTAATATTTAAATAGTCAAGCCCCAAATGTCCCACATTATGGTCCTTATCAAACCGGATAAACATAAATTATAATTATAAATACTAATTAGTAATAACTAATCTTTGTGTGATGTAATCTAGACTAACCATTTTAATTAATTGTGTTTACCAACAGCGTAACACACAAGTTAGTCTAAGTCACACCAATTCATTGCTACTTTCACCTCATGTATAAGGTAGCACTCGTGGGACACAGTCAATTACCCACAACACTTAGACCTATACCTCATACTGAAGTAAGAATCTTTAGGTCACCAGGAGCAACAGCTCATAACTTTTATAACAATTCCACACTAACACCTGCGTTAGAGTGGCCTCACCATCTAACCATTATATACTTAGGTGGTAATGACATCCATCCCACTCGTCATCCAGCTGAGGTGATCAAACACCTTAAAGCCATAAATTCTTCTTTCAAGCTCATCAGTAATTCGGTAGTATTCACGTTAGTGGAACCTCGCCAACCAAGTAAAGATAATCGTTGGGGAGTAACACCAGAATACTACCAGAGAGCTGCTAAGTACATAAATTTCAGGCTGAAAAAACGAGTGAGATTGGATGCCACTTATATCCAATTTACAGCCAGACCTTATAGACAAAACCTAGCCAGAGATGGTGTACACCTGTCAGGTGAGTCTAGGTTGCATGTGGTTGACAAATTGATCAACACCATCAACTATCACAAACGGCTGTGGCTGGCAAGCCAAACTTAACTGTACATAATTGTTTTCACTTGTGTGTGCAAGTGCACACTTATAAACTATAAAAACAAAAACAAAAATACAGCACAATTATATTCACCTTACTGCACCACAATAATCTTTACCAAGAATTAGGTAGAATTTAGACTGAGATTGTGCTGAATTTGGTACAAGCCCAGACTAAATAAATTTATAGTTCTTAGGTAGGAATTATCACGACTAGACTTAAGCTAGTCAGTAGTGTATGTATTATACTATTTGTGCTGACCTTATCCAGGGTGGGATTAAACTTTGAGATAACTCTGATTGGAGTGTCTCCATAATATTTCATCTTGTACTCATTATTTTATGTGTATCTATTTTGTGTATTGCTGGATGATCACCATTACATCTAATGGTGATATAGAAGAGCTAACCGGACGAAAGCTAATGGTGAAGTTCAGACAATGCACAAAATATCTAGCTATTTGTTGTTAGGTAGGTACATTTAACCTCGGTTGAGGTAGAGTATAAATTAGCCACATTAAATTAGGCTACATTTAATGTTACTTGTCAACTAATGAACAAGTACCCAAGCTTCATTAGTAATACTTATTCTAATCCCATGAAGTTTTGATCTAAGCCCAACATGGCTACTCCTGAGCAATTAAGAAGAACCTATATTGGCCTTAAAGGTCATTTAACCAGACTAATTAACAAAGCTGAGGGCTTATCTAAAGAAACTCCCATTGACTCTTATCACTTAGAAACATCAGCAAGAGTAGCTGATCTGAAATTTGATCAAGTTAGGTCTACAGGTCGGTCTTATATTACTCTACTGAATACCATAGAAACTGATCCTGATGAAGTAAGTCAAATTATAGACGATATCTCCCAGTATGAAGAGGAGACTCAAGATATACTTTACAGGCTATCTAAGCTAGCAAAACAATCTAAATCCAATACCAGTAACACAGGGTCTCAATTCAGTAACCAACTACCAGAGGTTCGTTTACCTACTTTAGACTTACCTACATTTACAAGATTAGATACAGAAAATTGGGACAATTTTTGGACTTCATTTGAAGTTCATATACATAAGAAATCGTCTCTTGACAAGGTTTCTAAATTCTCATACCTACTTAGTCTTCTCAAAGGAGAGGCTAAAAAGGTCATACATAACCTAAATCTCACTGAGAGTAATTATGAGGAAGCTATAAAACTGTTGAAGTTGAACTATTGCAACAAAGAGTTGAGTATTGCTAACCTTTATTACCAATTGCTAGATCTGAATGCACCAAATAGTAGACCAGAGTCACTTCAAAGCTTCAGACTAGAAGTAGTCTCTCTAGTAAAGGCCTTAGGTACTAAAGTTGATATACCAGCTTCAAAATGGTCAATCAAGTTACTTTTACAGAGGAAATTATCTCGAAATGTCTTAACAGAGCTCTGCTCACATTATAAAACCGAGTTTCTCACTCTTGACCAAATATTCGAGGGACTGAGAATAACGGTTAACAGGTTGAAGACCCATGATAAAATTAAACCTGAGTCTAAACCAACTAATACTGACACTTCAGTCAAACCCAAACAGACTTTGAATAAGTCTAGTAAATATAAATCTAAGACTACTCCATCCACTGGAAAAAGAAGTGGTAATGTAGGTACTTATTCGGTGTCTCCTTCTGAGATAACCAATGACTTGTCTACTAAAGAGAACAAGTCAACCAAAGAAAGAAGGTGTCTGTTTTGCAATCAAGGACATGCCACCTACCAATGCTCTGTTTATCCTACTTATAATACTAGGATTAAACGATTACAGGAAATACACAAGTGCACCAAGTGCATGGGCTCTCATGATCCCAAAAAATGTGTAGTGCAACTACGTTCCTGCAATAGATGCAACCAAGATGTACATCACTACGCCTTATGTAGAAAATCTTCTACACCATCCATGACCACTGGGAAGAATTCCACGAATTCTACCACAGTGCAATATTGCAAAGTGCATCAAGAAATAAATGTACTTGCTACTGAGTCAGGCAATAATACCACTCTGCCTACAGCTCAACTTAGACTAATAAACAGGAAATCTAGAATTAACACTAGAGGTCTTTTTGATCAAGGATCACAGAAAACCTTCATTACACAATAATTAGTAGAGCAGTTAAAATTAAAACCTGCGAAAAGTGTGAGGTTAAATATTTCTGGTTTCTTGACTAATAGTGGACCTCGTGAATACCAAGTAGTTAAGGTATTAGTGAGACTTGGATCTTCCACTAGTCCAATACAAGCGATAGTTTTTTTTTTTTTTTTTTTTTTTTTTTGATAAAAGAAATATACAAAGTATAGCACAATATATACATGACATGAACCTAAGAACAGAACATAACAACAAAAACATAATCATAAACAGGCATAGAAGAGAACATTGCATAATAAGACCCCAGAAAGTCCAGGGACACAAGTCCGAATACACATAAACATAGAAACGGACACACAACAAATGGACGCATACGGACAAGGAAAGACACAACTAACATATAAAGAATAAACCAGACACACATATAAATACACAATGCACACAATTACAGAAATAACACAAAGCATAAGCACATCGCACACAAATCATATAAGTAACATAAAAACAAACCATGGCCAAGGCCCAGGCACTACTATATGACAACCCCAAGAAAGAATCCGGGGCGAACAATGAAACACAGAGATACATGTACCCTAAACAAACACACTTCCAGGAAGAACAGCAATCAAACCAACAAAATGAGTAACAAAACAGCCGCATGCAACTCACTCAAGGTACAAGCAACGGCCCACGCAGGAGCCAACATAGAAGCAAACCCACACTCACACTCAACCCCACACACCAAACCGAACACACAACCACAGGAGCAACCACACACACACCCAGCACAACTCCCCCGAGGAGGCCCACCGGAGGGCCGGGGATCTAGGATGAAAACAGAAGACCACTCACCCAAAAGCAACCCCACGCACATACCCACCTGTGAACCAACCACGGAACTCGCTCGGAAACGCACGCTGCACCCACCACCACGTGAACCGCAAACGACCCCTCAAAAACCCCAAAAGCCTAGCAACCCCATAACCCTCCCTCCGACCCACCCACACACAATACACAAAGTCAGCATCAAGAAGACAAAGCGTATTACGAACACGGCGCGACCTCCGTGGAAAGGACAAAAACAAAAATCTCAAAAGGTCACCCCGACACCCAGGTCCACAAACTCCAACCAACACGTCCCGAAACCAATCAAGCAAACCCCGCAACCGCCCGCAAAAATAAAAGACATGCAACTGCGTCTCAGGGAGCCCACAGTGCACACACGCATCAGAGGCACGCAAACCCAGCATGCACAACCGTGCATTAGTCGCCAACGACAAATGCAAGAGCCGAAACAACAATTCCCGCTGTTGCGGAGCCAGAAACCGAGCCCCCAGCGCCGCCCACACATCCCCCCAATCCCAACACGGGAACAAACCCTCCACCCGCGGTGGAACACGACGAAACAAAACCCGATACACCGCCTTGACCGACAAGGACAGGAACCCCGGACAACGGCATACCTCCCGAAGAATTGCCACCGCCCAAGAGTAAACCGGGGGGGGGGGTACAGACCGCCGCCTCCCGACAAACACCAAAATCCACCAAATAGCTAAACCTAACAGAGCAATAATAAACACACAAACCATTGAGCCCCCCACCCAACTCAAACCCCTGACACAACGAGACCCAAAAGAGCGCCCGAGCCCTCGTGAACACATCAGGAATGCCCACCCCACCCTCCCGCACAGCCAACACCAACGTCGACCGGCGAATTGGGTGGTAACGACCACACCACACATAACGATAAACCTGGCGCTCCAACCCGAAAGCCAGCTTACGATCCAGGGGGAAAACCCGAGCCACGAACCAGACCCGGGACAAAACTTTGCAATTCACAAGCAACGCCCGCTGATAAAGCGTCAACGGGCGCACAGCCAGCAACCCAATCGCAACACCGACACTCCGGGAAACCATATCCCAATTGCAAGCCAAGGACCTCTCATAGGAAGCGAACCAGGTAAGCCCCAAAACCCGCATAGAAGTGACAACCGGAAACCATGACCCCACCCACACAAGGCGAGAGGACCACCCACTAAGACCCATAAGACCGGACTTCGCACGATTCACCTGCGCCCCAGTGGCCAACTCGAACCTCTCAACCACAACCTGGACCGCCCCAACCGACCCCTCCGAGGCCAGGAACAGGACGGTATCATCTGCATAACCGCAGATAGGCAACCGAAGACCCGACGGCAAATGGGGGGGGCGATCAACGGGCATCCCTTGATCGCCCGAAAAAACGGCTCCTGAAAGACGATATACAGGAGCATCGAAAGCGGACAACCCTGCCGCACCGAGCGACGCACAGGGAAAGAATCACTCAAAAACCCATTTACACAGACCCGACTACAACATTGAGCGTACAACATACGCACCCAACGAACAAACAACGGCGGAAATCCCAGCCTCCCCAACACGCGAAACACAAAATCGAGCGAAACAGTCGAAAGCCTTCGACCAATCCAGACAAAGCATCGCTGCCGACAAGCGAGCTTCGGACACGTACAAGAGCACATCTCGAAACAATGCATTGCAATGCAACAAGGAACGACCCGGAACACCACAAAACTGCTCCACAGAGACAACAGACGCAACAACACTGCGACACCGACCAGCCAAGACCTTAGACAGGATCTTGTAGTCGACATTCAACAAAGTAATGGGCCGCCAGTTTGAGAATAACTGTAGATCGCCCGACTTCGGGAGAAGCCGCACAATCCCAACGCACTGAGACATAGGCAGAACACACTCCCGAAGACAAGACTGGACCACCTCCAGCAGAACATCCCCCAACACATCCCAAAAGGCGACATAGAACTCAATAGGAAGACCATCCGAACCCGGCACCTTCCCGGAACGAAACGACCGCACCACCACAAGCAGTTCCGCCAAGGAGACCTCTTTCACCAGACCAGCACACTCCGCAACCGACAACCCAGGAAGGCACCGACCCAAGAAATCCTCCGCAAGTGCGGCGTCCCCAGCCACCTCTGCATACAGCGCAGCCAACTCCTGCCGAACATAGTGCAACACCCCACCAGCGTCCGAAAACACCGTCCCATCTGGCCGTTGCAAGGCCGTAAAAAGAACAGAGTCCCGCGCGGCCCGTACCTTACTTAAAAGAAATGGAGAAATCCGTTCCCCGTCGACCCTCTCACTTACACGAGCCCTCACACGCACACCCTCCGCCCACTCACTCCGCAACCCGCATATACGCGCCTTGCAGTCCACAATCTTATCAAAACAATCAACACCAGCATCGTACCGTACATACAACCTCGACAGCTGCGCCTGCAACAACCGCAGCAACCCAAAGCGCCCAGCAGCCTCGCGCTTAGCAACCACGCGAAAAAACAAACGACACTGCTCTTTACACCACTCCAAGACAGAGAGAAACTCACAACGCCGGGCTCGAATCCCGACCCACCAACACCGAAACTGACGACAAACACGCGGAGAACGCAACAACCCACAGTTTAGCTTCCACCACCCCGCACCGACCCGCACCTGACTGGGTACCCCAACCCGGACCACCACCAAACTGTGGTCGGAGAATGCAACCGGGACAGTGTGAAAATCATACACCGTACATTCCCCACCATTGACATACACCCTATCGATGCGCGAACGCACCCCACGTGCAGCAAAAGTAAACGACAACCCTCCACCAAAGAGCACGGCAGCGTCCCGGAAACCACATGAACGCACCACCTCCAGCAGCGCACCCGAGACATTCTGCGGACGGGCGCTACAACAATCCCGCGCACTCGTCACACAATTGAAGTCTCCTCCAAAAATCATGCCCCGCGTATCATGGCGCAAGAAAGGAAGAAGCCCCACCCGAAAAAACTCCTCCCTCTCCCGACGACGCGCTGCACCCGAGGGGGCGTACACCGTCGAAAACGGAATCACGACCCCCAAAAACTCCACCCGCCCATCCTCGTCCAACTCCGTGTGAAGCACGGAGAAGGAGGCCTTATGAGAGAATAACATAAGGGTCCTCCCGAAAGGCGTCCTCGGCGAGTTGAGCACCACATGATAATGCACGCTTAGACACTGCAACACAGACACATCATGCACATTATGCTCCTGTATGAGAGCCACATCCACACGTTGCTCCTGCAAAACATCCAACAGGCCCAACTGGACCCCAAGAGCATTCAAACCCCGAACATTCAAGGACGCACAAACTACAACGGGCGCCATCGGGACAACCTCAGGACACCCCCAACCCGTCGCGACACACAGGCCGCACTTCATCCTGGACCCCAGGGCGATCACAATGAACACCGCCAGTCGCCGTACCCAGCCCCACGGACGAGCCCTCTGCCGGATCCGCAGAGCCCCCACCAACCGGAACAAGGGCCGAAGACCCCCGACAGTTACTCTTAGACAACACGACCACCAGGTCCCGGTCACCGCGATGAGCCACCCACCCAGAGGTGCCACCATCAGGAGGCGCAGCTGCCGTCACTGGAGGCACCACAGAAGAAACCTCCTCAATGTCCTCGCCCGCAACCTCCATCGCAACACCGCCCTCCGCCCACAACCGACGAGGCGACGTATCCTGAGCCGAACGACGGCGCTTCACATGAGGCTGCTGATCGTCGGTACAACGACCAGCAGGGGTGCTCCAGAAGAACCCGACGCGGGCAGGCCCAAAGCCGAAGCAGCACGGACACACACAGCAGCAACCTCCACAGCATGGGGCCACAGCTTACCACCACGCCCGGAGACCGGAGCAGAAGGAGCAGGTCCAGAAAGCGGGAGAGCACACTCCAGCTCACAGGGGGCATCCACCACGGACGCCGAGGCAATCGCAGCTGACGAACCACTGGATAAGGCAACCTTCGTAGACGACGAGGGAGTCGACGCAGAGTCAGAGGGCAGGGAGGAGGACACACACCCCACCACCCCAGCATCCCCGGGCAGCAGACAATCTTCAGCAGGGGAAGCAGGCACCACACCAACAGCAGCAGCCGAGGACCGCACAGAAGCCTCCGGCCGCGGATGCACCTCCGCCACCACCGAACGAGGAACCCCCGAGGTAGGAGCTCCCGTTCCCACAGAGCACACTAGGGAAGCAGACGTACTATGTCCCGACCAAACAGGGACCGAGGGAGCACTTGCTGAACCCGCCGCAGGAACCACCCCAGGCACCTCGCCAGGGTGAGAAAGCGATGAGGAAGCCCCCCGCGTCTCCAAAGGGGGGAAGTCACCCTCCAAGAAAACGGAGGGAGCCTCAGCCCGAGGAGCATCACAGCTCGCTGCCACATGGCCCTCAGCACCACACCGGAAACAAGTGCGAGTCTGTCCCTGATAGAATACTCTGAGCGAGAGCCCACGATACAGAAGACGAGACAGTACCGGTGACGTAATCTTCATACCTAGCGTACGAATGCCCGTACGCAGCCTGCTCAGCCGACCTGTACGCAGATGGTTGAAACGATGAAACTGCACCTCTCCATATTTTCCAAACACAACCCGCAGCTCATCCTCAGAGAACGTCACCGGTACACCATGCACACTCACGTACTGCACGGCCCCCCAGGGATCCGAAACGGCCACAGACACAGCCGTGTCGGTGACTGGAACCGAGTGGCTGGCCCAACGCGCCACAAACTCCTTGTACAGCGAGCTCCTGCAGAAGGTCATCGCCACTCGCGTAGGGGAAAGCTTTTCCAGCCCTATCAAATCCTGGACATCCGCTTGAAGCACATCGACGACAGCAACTTCCACAATCGCCCAGTCCACATCCCCTGAGAAGTCAAGGCACGCCGTCTCCACCCGCCGTACGCGGGACACACCACCAACCACCATACCACCAGCCGGGCCCTCCGGCCAGCGGGAGCACCACACACCACAATCCACACCCGCCTCCACTCAGCACCAGGCGACAACTGGCAGGTCAAACGAGCACGTCCTGGCCGTCTGGCGGCCAGTGAGCGAATCCAATACAAGCGATAGTAGTAGATAAACTTCCTACAGACCTGCAGGCCACAGGGTTAGCTCGCACTGCGAAACATCTTAAATTTATTTTATTTTATTTATTTTATTTTATTTATGCATATACAAGAATGTACATAAGGAATGTGAGGATACAATTATGGTAATTACAGTCTTGTAAAGCCACTAGCACGCGCAGCGTTTCGGGCAGGCCCTTAATCTAAGAAAATTTTAAGGAGGTAAATACTTGCAAAATTTATAGACAAAAAATGATAACAGATTACATGGAATGAGAAAAAAAAAAAAAAGATGAGAGAAAATTATAGGTACAGTATATTAAAGCACATAGGTAGCTATGATTGATTGCAATGACAGCTTAAAATGGTAGTTGACAACAAATTGGTAGGCACAATACAGCAGAAACAATATAAGATTGATTGCAATGACAGCTTGAATGGTAGTTGACAAAAATTGGTAGTCACAATACAGCATACGGCTAGCACATAAAAGAAGACAGCAATGAACACAATGATAAGGTTGTTTGATATTACATAAAAATTAGGAGATTGGGTACCACTAGGTACAGAGCAAATTTAAAGCTCAGTGTAGGAAACTAAATAGATGAAGTTAGGTACTTTTTGGTTTTGCTTTTAAATAAGGCAAAAGTTTTACAGTTTTTCAATTCACTAGGGAGTGAGTTCCATAGACTAGGTCCCTTAATTTGCATAGAGTGTTTACACAGATTAAGTTTGACCCTGGGGATATCAAAGAGATATTTATTTCTGGTGTGGTGATAATGGGTCCTATTACATCTGTCCAGGGAGAGTTTCAGAGCATGGTTTGCATTTAAGAACAGGGTTTTGTAAATGTAGTTGACACAAGAGAATGTGTGGAGGGAGTTAATATTTAGCAAGTTTAGAGATTTAAACAAGGGAGCTGAGTGTTGTCTGAAAGCAGAGTTAGTTATTATTCTGATAGCAGATTTTTGCTGTGTGATGATGGGCTTAAGGTGGTTTGCAGTGGTAGACCCCCATGCACAGATACCATAATTAAGATAGGGGTAGATTAGTGCATAATATGGTGAGAGGAGAGCAGAGTTAGGAACATAATATCTGATTTTGGAGAGTATACCAACTGTCTTAGAGACTTTCTTAGTTATGTGTTGAATGTGGGTGCTGAAGTTGAGTCTCTTGTCTAGGAATAGGCCAAGAAACTTGCCATCATTTTTATTACTGATGTTAATGTTGTCTATCTGTAGCTGAATTGCATTTGATGATTTGCTTCCAAATAAGATGTAGTAAGTCTTTTCGATGTTTAATGTTAGTTTGTTCGTTGACATCCATAAGTGGACTTTTTTTAATTCATTATTCACAACATTATTTAGTGTATGTGGGTTGAGGTTTGAATAGATAAGGGTAGTATCGTCAGCAAACAATATAGGTTTGAGAATATTAGAGACATTAGGCAGATCGTTTATATATATAAGAAATAGAAGAGGTCCTAAGATGCTGCCCTGTGGCACTCCAACGGTAATTGGTAGAGTGGAAGAAGTTGTATCATTGATGGTTACATATTGGTGTCTGTCACTAAGATAGGATCGGATGTAGTCAAGGGCAAGGCCTCGGATTCCATAATGCTGGAGTTTAAGTACGAGGTAGTTGTGATTAACAGTATCAAAGGCTTTTCTTAGGTCAATGAAGAGTCCAATCGGAAACTCATTTTTGTCAAGGGCTGAGTAGATAATGTCAAGGAGACTAATGATTGCATCATTGGTACTCTTTTGGGACCGGAAGCCAAACTGGCAGGGGCTGAGTATGTCGAATTTTACGAGGTAGGAATAGAGCTGTTTGTAAATAATTTTTTCAAATATTTTTGATAGAATGGGTAGATTTGATATTAGTCTATAATTGTTTATGTCCGCCGGATTGCCTCCTTTATGGACTGGCGTTACTCTTGCTTTTTTGAGGATATCAGGGAAGGTGTGACACTCTATAGATTTGTTGAACAGTAGTGCTATGGGTGGGGCAAGGGCATGGGAGGCTCTCTTGTACACAATGGACGGAATTTCACTGGTGTTCCCTGCCTTGGTTTTTAGAGAGTGTATGATGGACACAACATCTGCCGGGCTGATTGGTGAAAGGAGAAGAGAGTTTGGATAGCTGCCTGAGAGATATGTGTTAATATGTGTCTGAGTCTGTGGGATTTTACTGGCAAGATTAGCACCAACCGATGAAAAGAAACTATTAAATTCATTTGCCATTTCTAAATCAGTTGACGGTATATCCCCATCCTTGTAGAGTTTTATTTGGTTATGTGAGTGTTGTTTAGTTCCTAGGATACTAGAGATAGTTTTCCAAGTGTTTTTCATGTTGCCTTTTGCTTCATTGAATCTATTCACATAATATGCAAATTTTGCCTTTCTTATGATACTGGTAAGCATTGATGAGTACCTTTTAGCTACTTCCTTTGAAACTAGGCCAATCCTAACTTTCTTTTCATATTCATGTTTCTTGTTGATTGAGTTGAGAATGCCACTTGTGACCCATGGATTGTTTAATCTTTTGTCAGTTACTTGCTTTGTAAGAAGGGGACAATGAAGGTTGTAGAGGCTTAGAGTTTTGGAGAGGAAGAGGTTAGCTAATGAATTTATATCATGGGTATTATTGAATTCAGAATCCCAGTTAATATTGTGAAGTGCCTCTGTAAGATTGTCTAAAGCTGATTCACTGTGTAGCCTAAATGAAAGTTTCTTGCTTTTTGGTGGTGTTATGTCCATGTTCGCTATGAGAAAGGTAGGATAGTGGTCAGTTGTTCTGTCGTAGATTATACCAGATACAAGGGGAGCTGTTATGTTTGTCCATATGTGGTCCAAGGTAGTGGCTGATGTTTGAGTGACTCGGGTAGGTTTGGTGATAGTGGGGATTAGCATACAGGAGTTCATGCTGTTAAGGAAATAGTCAACTTGAGAGCAGTTTTGTTGACCCAGGTCAATATTAAAGTCTCCTCCCAGAATGATGTGGTTTTTGTTGAGATTGTTGTTTATAATAAGATTCCTTAGGTTGTCTGCGAAAGAAGCTATGTTAGTATTAGGAAATCTATAGATGGCTCCAATAGTCAAAGAGGATTTAAGGGATTTAATTGTAAACTGAGCAAAAGTATATTCACAGTAGTCATCTCTGTCACTAATAACACTGTTGCAGATATATGTATCTCGGTAATATATAGCTGTGCCACCACCTTTTTTTATTAGGCCTACAGTTATGAATGGCTTTATAACCAGCTAAGTTGTAGAGTTGGGTATAGTCTTTATTTAGCCAAGTTTCTGTTAAAATAATGAACGATAGGTTAGTACCTAGTGCTGTGAGTAGTGCATTTAAATCGTCAAAATGTTTACCAAGTGATCTAACATTTTGGTTATAAACTGATAGATAGGTGCTATTTTGGAGTTTGTTTTTAGCCTGGTGTGCTGTGAAATACTTACAATAATGATGATCAATGTGCTGGTTTGTATAGATATGAGACAGAAGATTTTGATCAGGATCAATATCAGTGTGCATAGAGATGCAGAGGGAACACGATACAAGATACACGATAAAGCAAAACACAAGAATAAGAGCAGATACAATAAAATAGTAACAATTTAGAAGTAAAATAAAGATCCAATAGATAGCCAGGGAGGACACAGAAGTTACATAAAATAAAACACAAAAAATCAGTAGAGACTGACAATATAAATGTAAAATAAAAAATAATAAGAAAAATAATAATCATAAAAAAAAAATGATCTTGAAGATAATTAGCTTAGTAATGGTTAATTAACAGGGTAATGAAAAGCCCTAGGTTTAGTGACAAGGGGATTAACTAAGAACAAATAATTAAGAGTATAAATCAGGCAAAGATGACAAACAAAAAATAAAGTAAAAATTAAAATAAAAATAAAAATAAGCACCTTTGGAAAGGAAAGGCAGAGCTTAAGTACACTTTGGTTGTATGTGAGACTACAAATTATGTTCTGGTTATTCAGCTGATATCCCACAGTCATCCAGGAAAGAAGTGAGGTGTGCTTCAGTGGTTATAACATAAGTTTTTTCCAGAGTCAGTCTTCCTAGCTATTATTTTACCATCGCGCACAAAACAATGTTTAATAGCAGTGGATCTATTGCGAATTCCACGTAGTTTAAATAAGAGATTTTGTCTGAATCTGGTAAGACATTCGTTCACATAAACCTTGGATTTCCTAGCGACTGCAGCAGTGATAAGGTCTGACTTGCGGGAGCAGCTATCTAACTTCACGCGTATCCTTCTGTTGTTTGTACCAGATGATTTGGTACCCACTCTATAAGCTGACTTAATGTCTCTTGCTTCGATTGAATAATTCAACTTAGTACGCAATTCCTGGATCACGATGGCAGTACAGCTAGTCTTCTCTGTCAGTTTCATGGGGAAAATCCTGTGATGAGATGATGACAGAATCAAGGAGCTTAAGTTGGTCTGATTCGTCTTGGGTTGCAGTTTGTTGCTGTTGTAGGGAGTTAAAGTGGTTCTCTAACTTTTGTAACATCTCTTCTTGCTTCTTAGAGGTTTCTGCTGGTTTAAAGTTAGTAACCGAGATCCGAAGAGAGCTTAATTCATGTTCGAGGTGGCCGACTCTGGCAGACAGATCTTGGTTAACCTTGTGCATTGCCAAAGCATCACTCTGAAGCTTCATTATCAGGTCCGACTGCTCTCGGATTATAGACTTTTGGTCATCATGTATTTGAGTCAATAATCTGAGCCATGGATTATCAGCGGGACGCTTAAAGTCAGTACATGGGGAGGCAGCTCGTTTAAGTTGCTCCATATGGTTACATAACTGTTGTAAGGCTCGAGTCAGTGACGACGCTTCAATCAGCTGGGAAGGTTTGTTATTGTTGACGCAGGGAGGGTCGGTACTCCCCCCGGTAGCCCCTAAGGGGGAGACAGCCGCATTATTCCTGTTGCTAGCTTGGCTGGTTGGGTTCATCCTGATAGGTGTGCTATCATTCTTTACGGCCTTGCCGAGCTTAGAATTGTTTAGCATGGTAGCAGCAGAGATGTATGCAGCAGATGGGGTAGACTTGTTGATATGGCAGCAGCAAACGTCAGGTTAGCTTCCTCCAGGGAGCAACACTAATGAGGTCGAGATGAGGTAGTAGGTTAGGTTTTGTCGAATATTTCGGTCACATTTAGATCACTGGGTACTTAGCTGCCTTCTGGGGTTGTTACATCATGTTAGGGATGTTGTGGGCTCAAGGAGCAGCTGATAAAGTTGGAGGGGGAGCAGGGTCGTCAGGAGCGGATGAGCGTTCGAGCGTTCCCTAAATGCGTAAGCGTAAATGAGCGTAAATGAAACCGCACGAGGCTAGCAGACTACAAAATTAATTCTGACTGCCTCACTGATGTTGGAATACTTATAGGCGCATATCATTATTACAAATTTATAACGGGATGCACTAGACAACACGGAATGAATTTGTTGTCATCTGCTGGAGGCAAATTGCTTACTGGACCGAAGCTTTTCCGACAAAATCCAGTGTCAACAAACCAACAATCTAACAATATAATAGTGGCGTGACTAGGCTTGGAACAGTCACCCCTACGTTTCAGAGAAATATCTGGAGATATTGAGTCTGATCCACCTGTACATCGTCTGTGGGATTTAGACACTTTAGGTATTATCCCTGAGCAACCAAGCCCTGATGATATGTGGACTTACCAGCAATATCTGGATACAGTTGTCTATGAAAATAAACAATACTGGGTAAGACTCCCATGGAAGTTGAATCATCCACAACTTCCAGTTAATTATTTTATGGCAGCCTCACAATTACAGTCTCAATTAACACGACTACAGAAGCAGCCAGACAAACTGAACATGTATCATCAACTAATCCAACAACAACTCAACAGTAAATATATTGAAGTTGTCGATAACGATGACCGGAAAATAGGTGATTCATCACGCTGTGGTGAAAGATTCATTGACAACACCTATCCATATTGTCTTCAACTGTAGTGCTAAAGTAAAGCCAAGCAGTGTGTCTTTAAATGAATGTCTCCAAACGGGACCTAGCCTAACACAAAGGCTACATGATGTGCTGTTACGATTCTGCACTGGTGTTTTCACTTATACTGCTGATATCAGTAAAGCTTTCCTCCGAGTAGGTTTGCAGGAGGAGGATCGTAACTACACTAAGTTTCTCTGGATTAAGGACCCACTGGATCCTAACAGTGACATCATCACATATCGTTTTGCCTCAGTATTATTCGGAGCGACGTCTTCCCCGTTTCTTTTGCAAGCAACATTAGACACATTTGAGGAAGTCAAATAGCCCTTATAAGGCAGACATTAGTGACAACTTGTATGTCAACAATTTCCAGGGAACTACTAATGATCAAACCAATTTGGTAGAAATCTACCATGAGGCTAACCGTGAGCTATTAGGAGCCAATATGCCACTACAGTCATGGGCCTCAAATAATGAATTACTAAACCAGATAATCGAGAAAGAATTTCCAGGTTACCAGGTACCAAATCAATTAAAAGTTCTAGGCGTGGAATGGAACACAAGTACTGACGAGATGAATGTCAAGTCAGTACAAACCGATGACTCAACCCTTACCATGAGAACATTGCTCTCGTTTGTCAGTCAACCATTTGACCCTTTAGGCTTACTTAGTCCTATATTAATAAGGGGCAAACTCCTAATGCAGGAATGCTGGCAGAAACATATGGGATGGGATGATCCGTTACCAAGTGAGTTACAAGCTAAATGGCAGATACTCTCAACGGATTTTAATCAGTTAGGTGTTTTGAAATTTCCTCGTAATGCTTCAGGACCAAACTTGCCCACAAATTTGCACGTTTTCTGCGATGCCTCTGGCAAAGCGTTATGGCGCAGTAGCCTACTTAGTTAATAGTGCACAATCAATTTTGCTTACATCTAAAGCAAGAGTTGCTCCTATTAAGAAGAGATCTTTACCTCAAATAGAGTTGACTGCATTGCTGGTGGGAGTAAGATTGGCTCATTGCCTGACTAAGACCCTTAATAATATCCACTTTGGTGAGATTGTCGTGTGGTCAGACAATGAGGCAGTCTTACAGTGGGTAAGAAACAACAACAATAAGACTCCCTACGTCAGTAATCGTGTTAGGGAAATTCATGAGTTATCTGCTGGATATAAATTTAGACATGTTCCTACTAAGGACAATCCTGCAGATTATTTATCTCGAGGATTAACACTAAAACAACTTATCAAGTCTTCGCTGTGGTTCAATGGACCTTCATGGCTTGTTGGTGGTCAGTGGCCCAAACAAAAGCCACAAGTCATAGTGACCAATATCACCACTCCCATGAAAGAACCAGAACCTCAACGAATCTTAGCCATTGATCCTCACAATTATTCTAACTTAAGTAAGTTATTAAGAGTGACCGCACATGTGTTTGACTTTCTTGCTAAGATAGGAATTCGACATAAGTTTCCCAATCCTATCCTCTACTGGATCAAACGTGCACAACAAGAGACATATGGAAGCGAATATGAAAATCTTCCAGATAAATTAACTAAGTCTCTAGGTATCTGGTATGATGCCAACACTTATAATATACTAAGGTGTGGAGGACGTTTGCTTCATGCAAACATTGATCTGGACACAAAGAATCCAATTCTTCTACCGCGTCACCACATCATCACTAAACTTCTAGTTTTACATCACCATCAATATGGTACTTTACATGGTGGAGTGTTAGATACTCTCACCGACCTTAGACAGAAATTCTGGCTTCCTCAAGGTCGTCAGACAGTCAAGTCAATTATTAAATTCTGTGTAATCTGCAAAAGATACGATGCTAGAGTATGTCCTTACCCAGGACCTCCACCACTTCCTGAAGAAAGAGTGGTTCATCTTCGTCCTTTTGAAACCACTGGTGTTGATTACACAGGAGCCTTGCTTCTCACTGGCAACCCAGATAAGATACCAGTGAAAGCTTACATTTGCCTTTTTACGTGTGCTACTACCAGAGGCGTACATTTAGAAGTGACTTCAGATATGAGTGCTGAAGCCTTCATCCAAGCCTTCCGCAGATTTGCAGCTCACAGATCTTGTCCCAAACTAATGATATCGGACAATGGTTCCAATTTTGTGGCAGGAGAAGCCTGTCTGCGAGAAGTCTGGAATCATCCAGAAGTACAGTCAGTCCTGCAGAGACGACAATGTCACTGGAAATTTATAGCACCAAGAGCCCCTTGGCAAGGTGGGTTCTATGAGCGAATGATAGGCACTGTTAAGAAGTGTTTAAGAAAAACCTTACACAGACAAAAAATCAGTTACTCCGAACTCCAAACCATTGTTGTGGAAATCGAGGCGCGAGTCAATAACCGCCCATTAACATACCTGTCTGATCTCTGAGTCCCTCACACTTGATACATGGAGGTCTGCTGAGTCCTCTCATACCTTTAGCCGAAGAGGACCCCGTAGACCCTTCACATGTAATCAGAAGTGACTTGGTAGAAAGTTACCAGCATCTCTCAAGAGTCATTGACAGGTGGAATGAGGTGTGGACTCGAGAGTACCTCACAGCTCTATGAGAGTACCACTACGGAGCTTCGAGTCCTTATAATAAAGTACAGCTTAAACCAGGGGACCTAGTATTAGTCGACACTGATGGACCAAGGTCAGAGTGGCCCATAGGCAAAATTGTTGCCATTCATCCAGATCATCAAGGTATCCTGAGAGTAGAGAAAGTTTTATGCCGAGGCAACACTACTCTAAAAACTTTAGAGAAGTTGGTACCTCTCGAATTAGCAGAAAGAGAGTGTCTACCAGAACCAGCTTCCCCAGTAGTTTCCGAGGACAGTAATTCTGATCCACCGAGCAACCGCCCCACTAGAGCTGCTGCTCAACAATGTAAGCGGAAACTGCAAGCCTATTACAGCTCTGACCAAGAGTAAATCCCTTTACATCCAATTTAAATAGCCATGATGATACTGTGGTGTGATGTCAAGTAACAAATCATTACAAGTCACTATGACCCAGGACATTCTCATCACAGTAGATTCTCAGTTATTTGAATTGTGTGATTTAAATTCTTAATTGTTGTATAGGCTATAAATAACGTTAATTGTCTAGAGTATCTGAGAGTTTACAGACTTTGAGACTTAGTAACATAAACATTACAGGTCATTGCGACACCAGTCACAGAGTTTATTGTAAGCTTTCTTAGTTATTAGCTTTAGGTAATTCATAATAACATGTTCCATTTAACATGAAATCTGCAAGACTTAAGTTTCTTATATGTCCTTGACAAATATGGGACATTCGTTATGTGTGTACTAACATACTAACATACTAATATACTAATATTAATACCAACTTCGGGATGGGTATGTTAGTACTCCACATTACACTGCGACCCGAAAATTCTCCCCCCGGAGTTATGTTGGAAATTTCAACACTAATACAACACTGTTGTATTATTATTAATTATTACTAAATCTACTAATCACTGTAGCAACTAAAATTAACCAACCGTAGAGTTCACATGTACTAATAATTGTATCTGTACAATAAGGCTAGAATTCTTACGTCACCAGACGCCAGTATTGCGTCAGATTCCACTATAATAAACACATCTATATCCAGTGTGTCAGAGAATTGAGTTTGATTCTCTAAAAACAACGGTGTTCTGTGTGATAATTATTTACAGATAACCTGACTCCCAAATAATGCCTAATAGAGCGTTTCTAGTTACAACTGTTATCTGGTAATAAATTTAACGTCACGCGTGAATGCCCTGGAGAGACTTTAATTCATCTCCATTGCTTGTTTACCATCGTAAAACGAGCAAATAATAATATTTAACTCCCCTGAATAATAGACCCGTCATTATCCAAGCGTTTTAATCGCAACTGCGAGAAATAATATTATTCGCAGTAAATAATTTGTGTAACAAATGCGGGACGCGGAGCGGGGGGCAGGGGAGACGCCATTAATCGAGAAGACGCCACCGAGAACGTGTGGAAGCGTCGACGAGAGAGGAAAGTCGCCACTGTGCGGTGTGAAGAATAGTTGCGGAATTGAGCAACTAGGCTGGTGTCAGTGTCATAGGATACATTGTGGTGAATAGTCAACGAGAATTAACTTGACATTCAGCCCGGAACCTGTTAATTTGTTCCGTGTAGTCCATCGTGACCGGCCAGAGAAGCGCGTCGACATCTAGGCTAGGCTCAACGCCACGTGTTCGCTATTGCGACGCTAGAGCTCAAGATGCGAGCTTCGGCAAGCCTCAACTTACACAGTGCCCTATTAGCTAAGTACCTTTATTCCCTTTTGATGCATCATTAGAGATAGGTTACGGCAGGGTAGCTTGTCGTCATGCCGAGCGACATAAATAAAACACATGTTAGTATCAACTTCCACTCTCCATTTCTAATTTCTTGAATATAGATATTTAGCAGCCTAATATGTTGCTACGTAATATATCTTGATTTACAGCTTGCGTGTGAAGAATTCCCCGAGCTGTTCTTTCCCGTGTTAATCATCTCCCAGTGTTCCATGATGAGTTCAGGAGATTCCGAGGATGATTCATGACTGATGTCTTGGAAAACGTCTTCAAGCTAAGACCTTTTTCCGTATTCTATTAATTAAATTATCTATAGTGTATTATTACTACTGATCACTGTTCACTGGATTAACACGTGTTTATTATAATCATTAATTTCTGATATTCATAATCTATATTCTTATTGGCGACAAATTTATTGATTCCATAATTGGTCATAGGATTAGGTTATTGCATAATGAACTGGTGTACGAACCACACTAGTTCCTAGACATATATGAAGTTCTAGTAATACCCCCTCAATGTAGGTGTTTGAGGCTTTGATTCAATTAAATTATATACAGCCCATTAATTATACAAGTGATTATATTTTCTAGTATTTATCCATAGTTACTGGTTCCTCTAGGAATTTTCTAATGATCACATTTTATTAGTTTCCCTCTTTACTATAAAAGCGGGTGGTCCTTCGTAATTGATTTCATTACATTAATATTTAAATAAATAGAGTCAAGCCCCAAATGTCCCACAGGTGGTGTATTGTCCCCCCTCCCTCTGATCAATCACAGGTGCAGCAGCTTGTGTATTGTCTCCCCCCCCCCCCCCACCTCTGGTCAAACACAGGTGCAGCATCTAGTGTATGGCTTCCCCTCCCCCCCTCAGGTAAAACAGAGGAGCAACAGCTAGTGTATTGCCTCCCCCTCCTCTGGTCAAACACAGGTGCAGCAGACAATGGTTTGGCTTCCCCCCCCCTGGTCAAACACAGGTGCAGTAGCTAGTGTATTGCCTCCCTCCCCCCCCCCCCCTGGTCAAACACAGGTGCAGCTGCTAGTGTATTGCCTCCCCCCCTGGTCAAACAGAGCAGCAGCAGCTAGTGTATTGCCTCCCCCCCCTCGTAGGGGAGGGGAGGCAATAGGGGCCTCCTAGCCTGGTGGATAGCGCGCAGGACTCGTAATTCTGTGGCGCGGGTTCGATTCCCGCACGAGGCATAAACAAATGGGCTAAGTTTCTTTCACCCTGAATGCCCCTGTTACCTAGCAGTAAATAGGTACCTGGGAGTTAGTCAGCTGTCACGGGCTGCTTCCTGGGGGTGGAGGCCTGGTCGAGCACCGGGCTGCGGGGGCACTAAAAAGCCCCGAAATCATCTCAAGATAACCTCAAGATAACCCCCCTCAGGTCAAACACAGGTACAGTAGCTAGTGTATTGCCTCCCCACCCCTGGTCAAACACAGGTGCAGCAGCTATATTTCCTCCCCTCCCCCCTGGTCAAACACAGGTGTAGCAGCTAGTGTATTGCCTCCCGCCCCCCCCTGGTCACACAGGCGTAGCAGCTAATGTATTGCCTCCCCCCCTGGTCAAACACAGAGGCACCATTTAGTGTATTGCCTCCCCCCCCTGCCCTCTTGGTCAAACACAGGTGCAGCAAAAATTGTATTGTCTCCCCCCCCCCCTCTGGTCAAACACAAGTATAATATTTAGTGTTTTGCTTTCCCACCTGGTCAAACACAGGTGCAGCAATTAGTGTATTGCCTCACCCCTCTGGTTAAACATAGGTGCAGCAGCTAGTGTATTGCCTTCCCCCACCCCCCTGGTCAAACACAGGTGCAGCAGCTAGGGTATTGCCCTCTTCCCCTTGTCAAACACAGGTGCAGCAGCTAGTGTATTGCCTCCCCCGCCCCCCTGGTCAAACACAGGTGCAGCAGCTATTTTATTTCCTCCTCCCCCCCCGTGGTCAATCACAGGTGCAGCAGCTAGTATATTTCCTCCCCCCCCTGTTCAAACACAGGTGCAACATCTAGTATAGTGCCTCCCTCCCTTCCCCCCTGGTCAAGCACAGGTGCAGCCGCTAGTGTATTGCCTCCCTACCCCCTGGTCAAACACAGGTGCAGCAGCTAGTGTATTGCCTCCCCCCCCTGGTCAAACACAGGTGCAGCAGCTAGTGTATTGCCTCCCCCCCCCCTGGTCAAACACAGATTGATTGATGAAGATTAAGCCACCCAAGAGGTGGCATGGGCATGAATAGCTCGTAAGTGGTACAATTTTTTTTTTCTCAGTATTCTGAGTTTGCATTTAACCATGAAGCTGTTATCGCGGGGGAGGATACTGCTTCACAGTTTTTATGAGGGTGTCCAGCTGCTGAACACCTTTGTTGACCAGGAGAGTGGCTGTGTTGATGGCTTCAGGGTGGCCACTGCATGATTCAGGAACTCTTAAAGCTCTTCTAAGGTCATTGGTTGCTTCACATTCCAGAAGATAGTGAAGTAATGGCTTTTCTGTGACAGTTTGGCAGAAGATACACTCTTTGTCGGGGTTCACTAATCTCCCAGTTGCATCAGTAACCTAGACGTAGTCTATATAGCCTAACTGCTATTTCCCTGTGGATTCCTTTTGGGATAGTTAACCTTTCTAATTTGGTTGCCTGAAGATACCATGTTGCAGATGGCGAACCTTCAGCTATTCTCTGGTGAAGGTAGGATTTGTTGAGATGTGAGAGTTTTTTGGTGATGATGTTTTTTATGTTCTCTAGGCTGGGTTGAATTGTTTTATGTATCACTGTATGACGAGTTGCCAATTTAGCAATTTCATCAGCTTTTTCATTTAATGGGATTCCAATATGGGATGGGTTCCAGTTTAAAGTTATGCTGAGTCCTTTGCCTTTAGCGAGTGCTCCAAGATACAAAATGGTTGTAATTATTTCCACATTATCTTTCCACTGTTTTTGTCCTAGTATTTGAAGTGCAGCTTTTGAGTCTGTGTGTATGATTGCATTTTGAGTGTTTTGTGCAATCACATTTGCGAATGCCTGTTGTATGGCAAACAGCTCAGTTTGGGTTGATGATACTAGTCCTCCCAGTCTCCAGTATGCCTGTACGCTGGCGGTGCAAAGAGCAGCGCCAGCACTCTCATATTCTGTGTCCACCGATCCGTCTGTGAAGATGTGACTGGCTCCTGCTACTGCTATGCTATACATTTGCTCTTCTATTATGCGCCTTAGGATTGTCGGATCATAGGCAGCCTTTTTCATTGGGAGACTTTCTATTACTATTTTGAAAGTAGGCTCTTCCCACGGCGCGGAAGGAGTGTAATTTGGGTGTGGATGATCACCCTCTCTATCAAGAATCGTGTTTTTTAAATGTAGTCTATTAGGACTTTTCCTGCTCTTGCAGCCCAAGAGTTTCCATTGTTTTCGCCTAGTCCAACCACCAAGGCCTGCCGTACTGGGATTGGATCAGAAGAAATAATTATCTTGCTGATAATTGTAGCTGTCCTTTGTGATATTCTTTCTTGCAGAGAGGGCAAACCCGTCTCCAGTCTAAGAGTTTCAAGCCTGGTCCACATGGGGGCTCCCAGTGCGGCTCTCATAGCATTGTTTTGGGCAACTTCAAGCTTTTTCCACTGTTTGTGTAATAGATTTGAGAGTGCAGGTGCGGCATAATCGATCACTGATCTGACTGCCTGTACATAGTATGTGCGAAGGACTTGCAGATTGGCTCCTCCAGAGAGGGAGGTTAGCGACCTGAGGATTGCCATCCGGGCCGCAGTTCGCACTCTCAAGTAAGTAACCTCAGCATTAAAATTCATGTGTGTGTCCAGGATTATTCCTAGATACTGATAGGTGTCCACCCATTCAATTGGTTGACCCTGTACTGTGAGTTGGATGTAGGGCTTCGCTATTTTTATGAGCATGGCTTTTGACTTTGAGGGGTTGAGTTTGATCCCAATCTGTTTTGCCTCTTTACTGATGCAGTCTAAGCATTTGGGTGCAAGGCGCGCCGCATCCCTTCCTTTTATGATGATGACAAAGTCGTCCGCGTAGTTTAGCAGCCTGCAGTGATGTGGAAGTTTCAACCTCATTATTCTTTCCATTAAACAGTTGAAGAGAAGGAGGCTGAGAATACCTCCTTGCGGTGTACCATTTTCATGTCTTTTGTACTCAGAGACTGTGCCATGAAGTTTTACTCTTGCTTCTCTGTTTATGAGACAGTTTTTGGACCAGGAGAGCAGGTTATCTCTGACTTCTTTGTCAATGAGGCAGCAGAGGCTGGGGCGCTAGCCAGTTCAAAGGCTTTTAGAGGTCCAGGAATATCAGCATTCCTGGTCTGTCATTCAAGTGGGCTAACAGAGTTGTAATACATTCCACTGTGCCAACCCCTCTTCTATAGGCATACATATCATGGTGCAGTTTAGGCATTTTCCACTCCAGTCTGTTGAGTGCCATTCTGTCAGCTGTCTTGGCTGCACAGCTTTGGAGAGAGATGGGCCTGGGATTAGCTGGATCCTTGGGTTTTGGGATCGGCACTATGTCTGCTCTATTCCAAGCAGAAGGTCTAGTTTGAGAAGTCCAGGCAAAATTAATTAACCTTAATTAATTAATTATGCAGCGTCTCCCTCTGGGCCGAGGTTTCTATTCATTTTATAGGTTATTTTGTTGGCTCCAGGGGATGTATCCTTGGAGTTTTTCTTAGCCCGATTGAGCTCATCCAGTGTGAAGGGGGCATTAATGTCAGAGACTTCTTCACATTCTGTAAGGATTCTGTGCCACCTTTCTTCCTCTAGTCCGGTCTGTACTACTAATACATCTAGTGGATGTTGATTGCTGGCTTCTCTCTCTGCAAACCTGGTTGCCAGTACTTCGGCTTCCTGTTGAGGATCCTTGGGGTGTGGGGCTTTAGGTGTTTTATTCCCTTTGGCCCGATGAACTTATATAGTGTGTGCTAGTCTTCTATAAATAATCAGACTGCTATTGCATTGGAGGATACTGCTTGACAGTGTGTTGGTGTCTAGCTGCTGGACACCTTTTTTATCAAGAAGAGTGGCGGTGTTAATGGCTTCTGTGTGGTTGTTTAAACATTCAGGAACTTCTAGAGGATTTCTAGGGTCGTTTGTTGCTTCACATTGCGGGACCTCCTCCCTCTCCGGCCAGTTGTCGTCGTGAAGGGGGCTTGTTGGGCGGCTGCCGGAGTGTGATGCTCCATGGGACAGTCCTCTGTCCTTTTGTGGCCTTATGCTCCTGCTGCTGTCTTTACCTTTAATTATGCTGGAAGTCTTTTTTCTTTTCCTTATGTTTCATTTTTCTCCCCCTCCTCTCCTTTCTAAGTGTCATTTCCCACCGACCTTTTATCAGTCTTGATTATTCTTTTGGACATCATCTGTTTAACGCTCGGGTATTTGAGGAGGTGCAGACACTCTCACCCATAGATCTGTGGTACCCCAACGTCGATAGCGAGGGGATGCTTTTATTGTCAATCCTCCTTTTGTAGCTGCACCCGATCTTGATGGACGGACGGTTCTTTAAGTGGCGATTGTGGGGCGTATACTCATGACGGACCCCTAGGGGGGGGGCCAACCTGTCTCTTTTGGGTGTCCTATCCTCTAATTGTGGCTCCATGGTGGGTATGGGGGCTCATTCGTGAATGAAATTATTACCTTCTCGTTTTTATGTCTCTGAATGTTCCTCTTATGACTTCTCAGGCTCGTGGGGTGGGCGACCAAGCCCCCAAGTTGGACTGTGTTGGAAGACCAGGCTCTGTAGCCCCCGCTACATTGGGCTCAGACCAAGCTCCTACTATGCCCCTTCTGACTATCCCCCTCCACTCCCCTCCCTCTTCTGTGGTTGGGTCGAGCCCCAAGGCCCCAGTGGTGACCACCTTGTCCCCTGGCATGGCTCAGTCTCTGTGACCACTGCACCTTTTAACCTCCTCTCTCTCTGGGAGGTTCTTAAAGCCGTCCTGCTACGCACGCACTTGCACGATCTCTTTCCATACTCATACGTACCACACCTCGTTTGGTCCGGCTTCGTGGGCTAAATACTTTGATCTCCACCATCTGGATTCTACACCTGACGATTTCTCCCTCCATAAACACCTTGTTGATTCGGTAGATGCCTCTGTTACTTTTACACATGAACCGAGACCCCGCCCATCTTGTTACACGCGTCGTCGCAGCGGCTCCTCAGGATGCAACTACCCGCTTAGCTGCATTGTCCTGCATGGGGGAGATCCCTGTTCTCCCGAATGCAGTTTTTGGGTCACCAAAAACACTCGGGTAAATGCCAGTGTTGACAATGTTCACCGCCCCACACCATGTTGAAACTGGTGTTAAGGACCTAAAAGACTGTAACGAGGATATTAAACATATCCTCAAAGTCCAAGGCCATCCTGTCCTTCAAGTGGACATGTTCATTCGACCCCCTCGTGATCGTCGCCATCAGCCCCTTCGAGTTGTGAAAATCACCTTTGATAGCAGGAACCTCTATCATTCTTGCTGGTGTCAGGTGCTCCGTTAAGGAGTACTTCCCCTCTCCCAGACTTTGTAATAAGTGCTGGAAGTTCGGGCATGGTGCCCACAAATACACAAGTACTGTGACTCTATGCCCCATGTGTGGGAACGAAGGTCACTCTAAGACAGAGTGCTCTTCTCCCCAGGCTCGCTACCTCAATTGCGGTGAGGCCCACCTTACCTTCTCCCGTGCGTGTATTCACTACAAACTTGAGGAAGCTGTCCTCAACCTTAAACACCGGGATCGTTTGTCTTTTCCTGAAGCAAGACGCCAAATCCGCCCTCTCCCCCCTTTCACTGGCGTATCTTATGCTCGCCTGTTGCGTTCTACCTCTCCTCGTCCTTCCCACCTTACTCAGTCTCACAACCGTTTCTGGGCCTTAGACTCGGACACGCCCACCGCCTCCTCCTCTGTTCCTTTACGTTTTGCTCCGGTGGGTCCCCCTCCTGGGGGAGATCCACTGGGTCTCCATCTTTTGTTTCCCCCCTTCCTACCCAGTCTGCCATGTCTCCTATGTCTTCTTTCCACCCCCCACCCTCAATCTCTTGACCCTCCACACCGCTTGTCTGTCCAGGCTGTTGTCCATCATCCTCTCAGCAATCTTCTTGTTGTTCGCTCTTCTTCTTCTTCACCTGCTGAGACAATTGAGTCTGTCGCCCAGTACGTTGTTGCTGGAACGCATGTCTCTGAGTCAGAAATGTAAGCCTGGCTCCTCTCCTTCCTCCTCCTCGGCAGGTAAGAAGACATCGTTTTCTTCCTCGCCCCCCAACACTAACTCTATTGCTTCGTCCCCTCCCGTGTCGGTGGTCAGGCCCTCCTATCCCAGCTATGGAGCTTTCTTTGGCGCCAGTTTCCTCTCAATTGCTGCCCGTGCTGAGGTGCACTTCCTGGTTTCTGCCCCCCCCCCACCCCTCCTCCTGCTACTGTCCTTTACGGCCCCTCTTGGTTGTCTCCTTCTTCTTCTCCGGACCCCGTCCGTCCTCTTCTGGTCTGTCCTCCCACTCTCTTCCCTCCATCCTTTCTAAGTTTACCCATGTTCCCTAACCCTGATTTCGCTGACCCTGATCCTTTGCTCATTTAAAATGCTGTGTTCTTTACCTTTGTTTCTTCATTCTCTGTTGCAGTCCTTTATCTTTTTGACAATGTCTATTCTTCAATGGAATATTCGTGAATTTTATGCCAACTTCCAAGAACTCCAACTTCAGATTACATAGTTTTAATCACTTTTTGTATGTTTTCAGGAACCAATGCTTGGTGCTTTTCCTGGTCGCTTTCGTGGTTACTCCATTCTCTCCTCCCCTTCAGCTTTTGCTGGGGCCCATAACTCTACTTCCTTCTTGATTCTTACTGATAATCCCTTTGTCCCCCTACTTTTTCGATCGCCTATCCCCTGTTCTCCAGCCCGTGTCTTTGTGAGTAAATGTTATATCGTCTGTTCCATTATCTACCCCTAAGGTCCCGCTTTCTCTTCCTGATGTAGCGTTCTGCGCATGTGTATCCCAGCGAGCGAGGGCGGGAGGAGAGATACGCCATTCCGCTAGAGAAGGAAGACACAATTAACAGCGTGCAACAGAGAGCAGCATCACCGACTTGCTCAGACGTCTTATTATTCGCTCCTATATCTGTGAGAGCGTTGCCACATTATTTTGACAATCAACAGCCGTCTCCTGGAACCAGAGTGATACCAATTCCGTAGTCAACGTCCTTCACGCAGCAGCTGAGGACGAAGGATTAACACAGCCCGCTCCATCAACGGACACGCGGCTCGGCAACTATTATTTCCTTATTGTTTAATTGTGACCACATCTAAACATGTCGGCTTAATTGTCGTTAGGCGGTAAACATACCAACATAAACTAGTACGTTTCCTCTCTAGCAGTTTTCCATAATTTATTTAGGAAATTATATTTATTATTTTCTGTAGATGAATTCTACATTGTTTGATATATCATTCAAATCTTATGTGGAAGAATTCTTCAGTATCAGGCATATCTTTTATCCTCTATATAGACGAATTCTATAGTGTAATTGCCTTTCAGTTCCCGAGTTCATGTTGAACAAGAGCGCTTTGTCATGGGTTCGTATCCTGACCGGGGAGGATTTACTGGGCGCAAATCCTTAACTGTAGCCTCTGTTTAACTCAACAGTAAAATGAGTACGTGGTTGTAAAAACGATCTTCGCGGCGGGGATCGTATTCCAGGGACCTGCCCGAAACGCTACGCGTACTAGTGGCTGTACAAGAATGTAACAACTCTTGTATATATCTCAAAAAAAAAAGAAGAAGATAGGCTACCCCTGTGGGATATTTGGGGCTTGAGTCTGATTATTTAAATATTAATGTAATAAATTAAATTACGAAGGACCACCCGCTTTTATAGTAAAGAGGGAAACTGAGAATTTCTGATCATTAGATAATTCCTAGATGAACCAGTAACTATGGATAAAATACTAGAGAATATGATCATAGAAATAATTAATGGGCTGTATAATTAAATGAATCAAACCCTAAACACCTACATTGGGGGGTTATTACTGGAGGTAAGTACGTCCAGGAACTAGTGTGGTTCGTTCACTAATCCAAATAATAATAATCTAATCCTATGAATTATAGTGAAATTAATGTCATTACCATGAATGGGAACATAGATTATAAGTATAGTAATGAGAGTCACAATAAACACATGTTAATCCTAAGAAATTCTGCATGTAAGTAATTTCAATAGATTCATGAATGAATACAAAGAATCTTAGCTTAAAGACGATTCCTATATGTAAGCCACGACGTTTCCTCTAATTCCCTGGACTCGGCTGGCTGACAAATGGGATGGATTAACATGGGAGAAGGCGGCAGGGAGAATTCTTCTCACGTGCTGCAAGACAAATATTTACAGTAGCAACTAATTAAACCACCGAATCTCTATATTCAAGAATTTAAGAATTACAGGTGATAAATTTAATAACCTGTTGTTTGATGTTATCATGCGTCGTCACGGTCAATCACCCAGCTTCTACAAACGCTTTACAAGATGCATCACATAAAGGGAATATACTTAGCTAATATGGGCACTGTATAAGTTTTAAGATTGTCGAAATTCGCGTCCCCAGGCTCTGGCTAAGCCAATCCTGGATAGTGGCGCGCTTCAATGGCCGGTCACGTGTCGTCAAGAACCAGGTTAAAAAAGTTCCTTATATGACACCAGCACCAGTTGAAGATATTATCTGCAAGGTTATTCACGCCTCACAGTGGCGACTTTCATCTGAGGATGGATAACGTCTACCCTAATGGCTGGGCAATGGCGTCTCCTCGCGAGTACGGTACGAGCAGGTCTGCCTCAGAGCTTCTCTCCACGTGTACTGGGTTGGTCCTCCTCACCCACGCCGCGTCCCGCGTTCATTAACCAAATTATTGTCACGAACATTAATATTTCTCGCATTTATGCTTGAAATGTTGGAGACTGGACGGGTTTATTATTTAGAAGAGGGAAATATTATTATTTGCCAGTTTAGTGATAGTAAATATATAAGGGAGAGGAATTAATGTCTCCCCATGGCATTCACTGGTGACGTTAACTTTTATTACTAGATAATCGCTATGACTCCAATGCTCTATTCGGCTTTTAGTTGGAGGTCAATTCATCTGTAATTAATTATCATACAGAATGCCTTATGTTACGGTGCCCTCTCCTATTTCTTTCGTTTGCCGGCTTAAAGAGTCATATCAGCTCTCCCTACTGATTCTCTGAGGTTCAGGGAGTCTATTGACATATGTGGCGACCAGACCGGCTGCCAGTAAAAGGAAGGAAGTTACATTATAAGTTGTAAATAATGAGAAATTGGCGCCCTGATATAAAATGAAACAGTATCCCCTACGGCAGATATGACCTTTTGGAAGGGACATTAGCCGATCGCGGATTGGCCGACGTGGGTCGCGGGCGACCAATCAGGGCCCGCCATGACGTCACCGAGTGCCCCGGGCGGCGCCAACGTCAGAGAGTGGTTCTGACCTTGGAAGCGACAGGACGCGCCTCGGTCTGCTCTCAAGGATTGGAGGCTCTGCAAGCCTTATTCAGTGGATTGAACTAGCCGTCGCAGCCCACCATAGTTATTGGAGACCCTGCGCTTCTGGGAAGCAAAATAGGAACCAAGTTCATTGAGCAGAGAAGTGCCAAACTTGGAAAATAGTCGGCGACGACGCTGGGCGGCGCCGCTGGCTGGACGTTGAGGTCTGGAAGGTGGGCGGGCAGGCCTAGCTGTGACTGGGGTCACATCCACTGAGAATCTTGGAAGGACGACACCGTGCCTAGGACAAGGAGCAACGCCTTGTGGGAGAGGCGAGTGTGGAGAAAAATAGTGATTAGCTCAGCGCCCATCGATGAACCAGGATTGGGGCAGCTGAATCTCAGGGATTGGAACGGCGACGACGCGAAGGCTTCACGACACCTGAGGACCTGTGGAACGTCCTGGATCGTCAAGGATCGACCCAAGGAAGCGTGGGAACCTCACACCATCGAGGGACAGGCGTCGTGAGCCAGGAATGTAAGGTAGATCATTTTCCCTCCTTGTATGAGTAGGCTAGTTAGGCCACAATATTTACTTGTGTATGTGGCAGCAAGACTTTATTACTTTAATAGTAGAATAGGCTGCACGGCAGCTTGTGTCCAGGACTGTCAGAGAGGACAGTGTGTATGGATGGCAGGACAGTGAAGAAGAGGTGCCGACGTGGTGAAGAGGCCCTCCTGTGAGAGTGTGAGACTCCTGTCTTCCTGCCCAGTTGAAGGAGTGTTGGAGGTCGTGGAAGAAGAGGCTGACGATCTCCAGACTCATTATCCATATTTCCATATTCATGTATTACTGGTGATTGTGTGTGTGTGTTCATGTAATTTGCATCAGTAAATCCACACATTTTATTACTGTGTTTGAGTGTGCCTCCATTTATGATATTTCTCTATGAGCATACATTTCTGGCTACAAACAATATATAATACACCCACTGAACTGCATTGCTGGGGTGCAGATATAATAACCCAGCTGGCGACCTTGCTAAGAGGAAGATAGAGAAGACAGGCGGGAAAGGAGTTCCTGCAACCTTTTTTGTCTGGCAGGCAAGACTCAGGGAGGTTATGGTTATAGGTAAGCCTGAGTCTTCCTTCACTCCCCCACGGGTCTAGGCCGGAACTGTTAACAGCAGTTTCCCCGTGTTTGACTGAAGGGCTTCCAGGGTGAATCAGTGGCACCCCTTTGTGGTGGAAGCAAAGACCTGCGGAGGTGGGCATTGTTGGTCCTCTCTTGTGTGACCAAGGAGACTCCGGTGAATCCAGGGAGTCGGAGGGGCTGAGTATTTGGGCCTTTGAGCCCCTAGCAGCCGAGTGTTAGCAGAGCCCCGGACCACCCACCCCCACGTGACACTTAGTTATAGAGAATCGAATTTAATTCTCAGATACATTGGATATAATGTGTTTATTGTAATGAAATCTGACGCAATACTGGCGTCGGGTGACGTGAGAATTCTAGCCTACTGCACAGATGAAATTATTAGTACATGAGAATTCTACGTGTTGTTAATTTTACTTACTACAATAATTAGTAGAGTTAGTAATAAGTAATGAGAATACAACAGTGTTGTATTCGGTGTTGGAAATATCCAACATAACTCCGGGGGGAGGATTCTAGGGTCGTAGTGTACTGTGGAGTACTGACCTATCCCTAAGTGATATTAAGATTAGTACATTAGTATGTTAATATGTTAGTATGTTAGTACACACATAACGAACGTCCCGGATTTATCAAGGACTTACAAGAACTTGAGTCTTGCTATTTACATGTCAAATGAAACATGTTGCTTATAGCCTACACAATATTTAAAGAATTGCTCTTAGTTGAGAACTAAAATAGGCTTGTAGTTTCCCTTAGTGGAAACATGTATTAATTACTGAAACATTAAATGATTAAGTTATCGGTAATCAGGAACTCTCTAAAGCTCACAATAAACTCAACAACTAGGGTCGCAGTGACATGTAATGGTGTATTACGTAGCTGCTGAATCGTAGGTAAACTCCGAATAAGTTCCTAAGAACTGGTAACACTATTGTATGATTATACAATAAAGTATTATTAGTCATTTAAGATCCAGGAAACTATGACACTACAGTAAGGTCACTGTCTAGGGTCGCTGTGACTTGTAACTATTGAGTTACTAGACAATAACATCACGCAGCATCATGATCACCCCAAATTCAAATGAGGAAATTGAATTTAATGTGCACTGCCGTGCAGTAGTCATGCTGACTGATGGTACAACTAATTCGCTAACTAGCTAAAATAATAGAAAAGTAGAGAACTGAAAAGTTTATTCATTAAAATCAAGGAAAATTCTGAGTCGACAGTGAGATTAGTAGCCTAGTCATTCTGACTTATGAGCTAATTAAATGGTAGCTCATAGGCTTGACACTGTAAACTGGTTAATACGAAATCACCTTTACATGAATTGAGTTTATTATATCAGTCTCTATAAGTATAGTCAACTGTAATTAATGATGAGTACAGATTAGGCTAGTACTCAGTTGACACTAACTAAAGTCCCTAAACCTACCTAAATAAATGGTTTGAATTTCTAACCTACCTAAGTAAGGGACTAAGCTAATTGTGAGCAAAAATGTACTCGAATTAACATGGTGAGCAGTATTGAGCTCATTAACAAGTCGAGCTATATTGAACTCGTGAACATGGTGAGCTACAGTGAGCTCGTTAGCAGTGCTAACAGGGTGAGTTAGTGAACTCGTCAACAGTGTTGACAGGGTGAGCTACAGTGAGCTCGTTAGCAGTGCTAACAGGGTGAGTTGCAGTGAACTCGTCAACAGTGTTGACAGGGTGAGCTACAGTGAGCTCGTTAGCAGTGCTAACAGGGTGAGTTGCAGTGAACTCGTCAACAGTGTTGACAGGGTGAGCTACAGTGAGCTCGTTAGCAGTGCTAACAGGGTGAGTTGCAGTGAACTCGTCAACAGTGTTGACAGGGTGAGCTACAGTGAGCTCGTTAGCAGTGCTAACAGGGTGAGTTGCAGTGAACTCGTCAACAGTGTTGACAGGGTGAGCTACAGTGAGCTCGTTAGCAGTGCTAACAGGGTGAGTTGCAGTGAACTCGTCAACAGTGTTGACAGGGTGAGCTACAGTGAGCTCGTTAGCAGTGCTAACAGGGTGAGTTGCAGTGAACTCGTCAACAGTGTTGACAGGGTGAGCTACAGTGAGCTCGTTAGCAGTGCTAACAGGGTGAGTTGCAGTGAACTCGTCAACAGTGTTGACAGGGTGAGCTACAGTGAGCTCGTTAGCAGTGCTAACAGGGTGAGTTGCAGTGAACTCGTCAACAGTGTTGACAGGGTGAGCTACAGTGAGCTCGTTAGCAGTGCTAACAGGGTGAGTTGCAGTGAACTCGTCAACAGTGTTGACAGGGTGAGCTGCAGTGAGCTCGTTAGCAGTGCTAACAGGGTGAGTTACAGTGAACTCGTCAACAGTGTTGACAGGGTGAGCTGCAGTGAGCTCGTTAGCAGTGCTAACAGGGTGAGTTACAGTGAACTCGTCAACAGTGTTGACAGGGTGAGCTACAGTGAGCTCGTTAACAGTTAACAGGGTGAGTTCAGTGAACTCGTCAACAGTGTTGACAGGGTGAGCTGCAGTGAGCTCGTTAACAGGGTGAGTTCAGTGAACTCGAATTAACGAGGTGGAGTTTTGCATCATTCAATTATCATGACGAGCAGTGCTCGTGGCATGGTGAACATAAAAGCGTTCGATTGTCATGGCGAGCAATATTAAGCTCGTACGCATGGGGAACAAGCACTCATATTATTACGTTAATTCTAAGGTGAGCTATATTAAGCTCATGGCGCATGTTAATTAACAATGCTGATGTTTAACGATAATGCATTAAACATATTAGTTCTCTGTAAATTCGCTTACATATTAGTAAGTTTGCAAGTTTGTTCGTGCTGCGCTCCTACACTAAATAAGCAGAAACGAAAGAAAAACAACTCAAACAAATTGATGCAAGTATTTATCACTAACTCTTAGTGCAGAAAACATGGTATCAAGAAGGTTTTCTTGGCAAACCTTTAAGCGCAAGTATAGTGGACCAGTGGTCCTAGTGAATTTGTAATTACTGAAGTTGCTTGATGACTTCATAGAATTAGTAAATTCAGGAAATGCCAGTGGCATTGAGTGCTAGATTCTCTAGCCTAACATTATTAATTACCTAGGGAGAACAAGATTCTCTAGCCCAACATTACAATTTAACTAGGAAGACTGAGTGTGGTCAACTACTACTTGTCGAGAATAATTCTAGGTCTGCAGTGAATTCAATAGTTTGGTCGCTGTGACTTGTACTTGTTTGAGTACGGACCATTGGTTTTCACTGAGAGCTATGAAACATCTCGGCGAGTATCAATTGCACTACATTCAATCTGAGTTTATTACTCAGCTGCGTTTCTCCTTTTAGCTTGCTGCTGGAGAATTGATTTACTGCTGACTAATTTATTATTGTTGGCAGGCTTAGGCTTGTTCACATTCAGAACTTTACCAGTAAGTAAGTAGCCACCTGCAGATTGGAGCATATTCATTCACAATCGTTTAACATGTCCAGTTATGAACTGGTAATAGTAGTCGGCTCCTACTAGTACATCTACATGGTTAAGGCGGTCAGACGTTAACTTGTTGTCAGCCAAATTAATTTCATGTTCCTGCAGGAAGTGGGCTGTGTACCCCAGACCCTTAATATTTAAGTCTAAAGGTATTTGATCTACAACAATGGCTTGGACTGCCTTGGCATGACTACCTAGTCGTACAAGCGGTTGAACTACTGAGTATTCATGGGTTCCTCGATTTATCATGGACCCTGACAAGTTTAATTTTACCTGTCCTATTGGTTGTAAATTAAGTGCCTCTGCTGCCCTTTGAGTAATGAAAGTTCTCTGGGAACCTTGGTCAAATAGTCCACGTATGGTGATCTTGGTTCCTCTGTTCTTCACTTGAAGTTGGGCAGTAGGCAAAGCAGCATCCACTTGAGATGCTTGTGAAGTTACGCTGTACACATCTCGCACCTTGCAGCACTGTACTGGTGTAGATTCTCTACGTCCTATTCTAGGATTGACATAATTAGTCCTAACTAATTTGCACAGTGCAGCATGATGCTTACCCCTTCTACACCTATTGCAGGTGTTCAGTGGGGTGTCACAGCTGTTAACATTATGTGGTTTGAGACACCTAGTACATTTGTGTAACTGAGTCGTCTGACTCTTGTGTCTCTATTAGGATAATTAGTACATTTGTACAGAGAATGTTTTTGATTGCAAAACAAGCACATTCCCCATCCTACAGATCGTTTAGGGGTTACCGGTTTAGGTAAAACAGTATTTGCAGGTTGTGGTGGTTTTGCTGTTTGCATTTGCTTGTTATTTATTCTCTTGGGAGTACTTGGTGTACTCTGGGGAACCATTAATAGGCTCTTGGGAGTGCTCTTTAGACTATTAGGTCTCTTAGGAGCACCTGTGGGGCTCTTAGGCCTCACTGAGGAATCAGTGTTTGACTGATTGTTGCTACATTGAGTATTAGCACCTTTGTTACCTAGTGACAGTGTCACTTAAGAGTTTCAGGTAAGGAAACTGATGTAGGTACAGTTTTGGTGCATTCAGATTTAGCATTAATTGCTTGGTCTGCTGTATGATTGCTCATATTACGCAAACCTGTAAATATATCCTGCATTGACAGGGTATTACCATTCTGGCATACATAGAGTTTATTAAGCGTGTCACCAGACAATTTTCTTTGGATGATAATTTTAGTCATCCACTCAGTAGTTGGGTGATCCACCTCTTTACTGAAAGAATTTATCAGTGACTCAAGCTGGAAACTAAAGGCTTGTAAAGAGTCAACTGATTGTTCTGGTGAAGATAAATTTAATAATTGGTGCACAAGGTTTATAATAGTCTTCTCATTGTTAGCACTCACTTTAGAAGGCTGTTGTGAGCAATTGTGACCATTACTTGTGTTGCTTAAGGCTTCTTGTTTAGCCTCAGCTTTAATTATAGCTTCGACTGCTGCTGCAGCATTAGCTTTATCATTTTCTGGTTCAGATTCACTGATTATTGCAGCTTCACTTGTTTCATCTGCAGCTTCACTTATTTCTCTGGGTTCTGGTGATAAGCTAGTTAATTCAGTAGCCTTATGTATTGAACTTATAGAATCCAGGGAACATTGAGAAGAGTGGTCTGAAATTTGATCAGACTCTGTAAACAAATCATCACATGAAGCTGTCTTAGATGAGAGGTTAGAAAATGAAGGTTGAACTTCAGTTGTTGATCCTGTATAGTGATCAGCATTGATTAGAGGATTCTCCTCTTCTTGAGGTAGTTCAGGTATTTCATCTGAACTGAGTGTTAACTTGGATACAGGTCTATTAATGATCTGATCTATCCACTCGGGAATATCTAGTCTTGCAAGCACTTTATCATATTGGTCTAACCTGGTTTGAACGATACGTTCATAGTCATCCAGCTCAGATTCTGTTAGACATAAGTCGTCTGTGACAGTATGATCGGCCTGGAGTAAGTTTCTATGAGACTCGATTACAGTCTTTACATGATCATGTTTTTGGATGGCGTTCCTTATGTAACTTGCTAGTCTATAGACGTCACCTGGGTCAGTTTCGACACAGAGATGACATTTCATAAGCAGTTTTTCTAAGGGACGTTGAAGAGCTGTCAGGAATCTTGCATTCCTTTCTAAAGGATTCATTCTTGCGGTAAATGGAGCCTGATAGGGCTTATGTAGCTAGTGGTATAGCTATGGTGTCTGCTCCTTGATGTAGAGCAGGTATAAGTATTGACAGCCTGATATTTCTTGAGGCTGGTTGTAATTTACCTCATTTAGAGGTTAGCTACCTACCTAATAATAAGCAACTAAGATTTGAGTGGTACCTTGGTCTCACTACAGGTGTTCCTCAGCTTAACTCATCTAAATCAGCCTCGAATGGGTAGCAGACTTACAGTAACACTCAAAGACATACATAGAAATATGCAATAAAATAATTACACAATAAATGGTTAATCCCACCCTTGATAGGGTCAGCACAAAATGAATAATATATGTGTCACTAACTAGCTCAAGCCTAGTCGTGAGAATTTCTGCTTGAGAAACTACAACTATATTTAGTCTGTGCTTGTGCTAAATTCAACACAATCACAGCCTAAATTGCTACCTAATGAAGGTTGGCAAAGATTATATTATGGTGCAGTAATGTGCAAATAATTGTGCTGTATTTTTGGGTTTTTGTATTTTATATAATATACACTTGTGTAATTATGTGTATAAGAAATTAAATGAACACAAAAGAATTAATTGTGTTTGGCAAGTATTCTACTGCCGTAAATATTATCTAACTCCTGAATGTACTCCTAATGGTGGAATAAAATATTATCAGGGTTAGTAATGATTAACTAGTATGAGATCAGTAATTTATATTAGTATACTGGATCCCTAAATGTTAATGATCTACCGACTTGAGTGAATCAGTAATTATAACATGGATTCAGGCTATAATGGACAGTCTGCTGACAGCCATGTATTGAAACATTGGTATAGCCTAAATGGTTAACACTTAATTGGTGTTAGTGATTAATATAAGGTTATGAGCTGTTGCTCTTGGTGACCTAAAGATTCTACTTCAGTATGAAGTGTAGGTCTAAATGTAGTGGGTAATTGGTTATGACCCACTAAAGCTACCTTATACATGAGGTGAAAGTAGCAATATGTTAGTGTGATCTAGACTAACTGATGTGTTACACTGTTAGTTGACACAATTAATTAAATAGTTAGTCTAGCTTATGTCACACAAGAATTAGTTATTAATGATTAATATTTTAATTATAAATTTAATGCCTATCCGGTTCGATAAGGACCATAATGTGAGATATTTGGGGCTTGAGTCTGATTATTTAAATATTAATGTAATAAATTAAATTACGAAGGACCACCCGCTTTTATAGTAAAGAGGGAAACTGAGAATTTCTGATCATTAGATAATTCCTAGATGAACCAGTAACTATGGATAAAATACTAGAGAATATGATCATAGAAATAATTAATGGGCTGTATAATTAAATGAATCAAACCCTAAACACCTACATTGGGGGGTTATTACTGGAGGTAAGTATGTCCAGGAACTAGTGTGGTTCGTTCACTAATCCAAATAATAATAATCTAATCCTATGAATTATAGTGAAATTAATGTCATTACCATGAATGGGAACATAGATTATAAGTATAGTAATGAGAGTCACAATAAACACATGTTAATCCTAAGAAATTCTGCATGTAAGTAATTTCAATAGATTCATGAATGAATACAAAGAATCTTAGCTTAAAGACGATTCCTTTATGTAAGCCACGACGTTTCCTCTAATTCCCTGGACTCGGCTGGCTGACGAATGGGATGGATTAACATGGGAGAAGGCGGCAGGGAGAATTCTTCTCACGTGCTGCAAGACAAATATTTACAGTAGCAACCAATTAAACCACTGAACCTCTATATTGAAGAATTTAAGAATTACAGGTGATAAATTTAATAGCCTGTTGTTTGATGTTATCATGCGTCGTCACGGTCAATCACCCAGCTACTACAAACGCTTTACAAGATGCATCAAATAAAGGGAATATACTTAGCTAATATGGGCACTATATAAGTTTTAAGATTGCCGAAATTCGCGTCCCCAGGCTCTGGCTAAGCCTATCCTGGATAGTGGCGCGCTTCAAAGGCCGGTCACGTGTCGTCAAGAACCAGGTTAAAAAAGTTCCTTATATGACACCAGCACCAGTTGAAGATATTATCTGCAAGGTTATTCACGCCTCACAGTGGCGACTTTCATCTGAGGATGGATAACGTCTACCCTAATGGCTGGGCAATGGCGTCTCCTCGTGAGTACGGTACGAGCAGGTCTGCCTCAGAGCTTCTCTCCATGTGTACTGGGTTGGTCCTCCTCACCCACGCCGCGTCCCGCGTTCATTAACCAAATTATTGTCACGAACATTAATATTTCTCGCATTTATGCTTGAAATGTTGGAGACTGGACGGGTTTATTATTTAGAAGAGGGAAATATTATTATTTGCCAGTTTAGTGATAGTAAATATATAAGGGAGACGAATTAATGTCTCCCCATGGCATTCACTGGTGACGTTAACTTTTATTACTAGATAATCGCTATGACTCCAACGCTCTATTCGGCTTTTAGTTGGAGGTCAATTCATCTGTAATTAATTATCATACAGAATGCCTTAGTTATAGAGAATCGAATTTAATTCTCAGATACATTGGATATAATGTGTTTATTGCAATGAAATCTGACGCAATACTGGCGTCGGGTGACGTGAGAATTCTAGCCTACTGCACAGATGAAAGTATTAGTACATGAGAATTCTACGTGTTGTTAATTTTACTTACTACAATAATTAGTAGAGTTAGTAATAAGTAATGAGAATACAACAGTGTTGTATTCGGTGTTGGAAATATCCAACAGCCCCACGGTCACGTGCAATGATTTGCCTGGTGCAGCACGCCATCAGTGGAGCCTGGCAATCGATTTCACATCTCTGATTTCTTACAGCTAAGCTGTTACCTTCTTTTACCTGCAGATATTAATAACTTAGTTACAGTAATGATCTTTCATTAAGATCAATCTAACTAACCCCTTATTTTGCTATAAAATATTTCATATTACTATAGCATATTGAGGTACAATTTACCTAAAATTATTTATTATATAACCATTTTTATTTACATTCATATTATAATTACTCTAGCGAGAACCAGAACTAGAATAATGTTAGGGATGTATTAATCTTTTAGCATGTAACCCCCCATTTTGGGTGAGTGAATTTGACTTATAATATACAGTCCTTCTAATATTCAATACAATATTAATTAAGAACATCCATAGGACACTAGTTCTTAGATTTAACTTCAATACGCTTGTTCTCCTTAGTTTTCCACTTTTTCACAAAAAGTGGTGGTCCTTCGTATCTATCGAAAATAATATTAATTTAAATAAAATACATGAGTTAAGTTTTCCCGCAATTATGGTTGCCCCGCTAACTCGTCTGCTTCTCCTTTTACTCTTCGCCATCTTGATGTTTGCACCATACTGGGTTGCACCTCAGCTCTGGTGTCTTTCGTTCGACTCCTACCCTCAGCTTGTATGTTGACACTGGCTTCCTTTCTCTTTAGGACCGCCGTGATCACTACTGTTTTCAATACATTGCATGGTCCTTACAACACCCTCACTCTGGCCCTTGTCGTGAATTGACGATTGCCCCTCCTGCAGTTCCTGATCCCCTTCACCATCACCTTCTTTCTGTCCGGTTGTCTCGCCTGCATCATTCTCTTTCGGTCAGTATTACCATTATTTCTCCTCGTGTTGTTCCATCCTTGACCCCGTGGAGGGTTCCCCTTCCTAAATTTTGTAAATCCCTGACCCACATCACTAAAGCTTTTACCCATCCTACAGTTCTGAAACGCTTTTTTTCTTGAACACTTTTCTTCACATTCCCGCTCCATTTCTATCTTCACCAGTTGGTCTAAGTGTGCAGAATATGTAGGCTACTCTGTTGTTTTTCCTGACGACATCTTTATGCCTTTATGCCTTGCCTTTATGCCGACATCTAGCCTTCCTCCGGAGACTAGCGTCTTGACGACAAAACTTTATGCAATTCTCTATGCTCAACGTCTACTGCTTTCTCGCTATCACTCCTTTGTGGTCGTAGTTAACTCTCGCAGTGCCCTCATGGGTCTGGATTCCTTTAATCCAGTCCATCTGGTAGTTGTCGAGATTCAACATTGGCTGTTTCTTATCTCCAGTAGATTTAAGGTGGTAGAGTTTAGTAGGTTCCCAGCCATATTGGTGTCTCATAAAATGAGCGTGCAGATGCTGCCGCTAAGAAAGCTATCCGCACTTGTCCTATCTCGAATCTCCCGTAAAGGATTTCCTTATTCTGACTTTTACCCCAGTTATTCATTCCTCCATCCCTGCCCGTTGGTAGGGTTGTTGGTCTTCTGTTACTGATAACAAACTGCGTGCTCTTAACGGTAATGTGTCCCCTGTGGCCTTCTTCCTACCATTGTAACTGGTGGTGGGAAACGGCTCTGGCAAGGATGCGTATCGGCCATACATGCTTAACTCATAGACAGTTAATTGAGCGGTGCCCTTCTCCTTATTGTCCAAACTGCATTGTCCATTTTACAGCTGTGCATATCCTTGTTGAATGTCCTGATTTCCAGGACGAGCGTGTGTCTTGTTTTCCGATCGTCCTTTGCAGTCGCTTGTCCCTCGATAGAATTCTAGGTGAATCGGATACTTTTGATATCGTTCACCTTATGCGTTTCTGTTCTCATATTGGCATCCTTAGTGATATTTAGCGCCCTCTGATTATTCTGCACGTTTGATGGTACTACATATCCTTCACAGCTTGGTGCCTTCTTTTAATAATTACTAACTTATTTCAGATTCCAGGAGATGGTGAAGGGTGGGTTTTCTGTGATTGATAGAAGAAGCCTTCCCTCTGTCTGGGCTCGCCAATTTCCCAGTTGCATCTGTAATCTAGATGTAGACTATTTCGAGCACCTGTGTGTGTTTACTCAGTAATAGGCTGCCCGCGAGTGTACCTCTACTCTCAGGGGTGGCTATAGGTGACCCCTCAAAGTTCCATCTCCTTCTACGGGCTATTCATGCTCGTGCCACCTCTTGGCTGGCTTAATCTTCAACAATCTGTCAACTCCTAACCTCTGGCTTTATTAGTTGCTCAGTGGATGAGTTAAGTACGATCTGGAGATAAATTATATTTTTTACGCATGCATAACTGCTACAGTAAATGTTTATCCTACCTAGCTATGCTGTGACAAAATCTTACTGAAGCGACCATACAAGTCATAAATACTCATATTCTGCCCAAGTAAAATAGAAACAAGCAACACTTAGTGGGCCAGCCAGAGACTTAAAGCCTGTGCAGGAATATCCCTGCAAAAAAAGAAAAAGAAAAAAAAATGTAAACTTGGGTCACGTGTGGTGACCTCGATCTATTCTGTATCCTGTGCCTGGCCTCCTGTTTCCCTCGCCTAGGTTTATTACTTTGCATTTACTTGGGTTGAACTTTAGCAGCCATTTGTTGGACCATTTACTCAGTTTGTCTAGGTCATCTTGTAGCCTCCTACTGTCATCCTCTGTTTTAATCCTCATAATTTTTGCATCATCAGCAAACAGTAAGAGAAACAAATCTATACCCTCTGGGAGATCGCTTACATATATCAGAAACAGTATAGGTTCAAGGACTGAACCCTGCGGAACTCCACTGGTGACGCCCCACCAGACCCAAACAGGGGTCTCGCTAATGTAGGATAAGGCAACCAAACGGGAGGCTGCATCCTGAGAAGGAGCACCAACGACTCTTGTACCAAGACGGGTAAGATTGAAAGTAACAAAGGCATCTACTGACTCAACAAGGTGCCTATGAAGGGAAAAATCGACAGGAGGAGTAGAATCTAAAGGATGGAGGTCAAAGTACTTAGTCCACGTAGCAGGACCAAACAAGGTATGGTACGAATTAGTATGGGAAGGGAGCATACGAGAGCGGCCGTGGAGGGGACGGTGGTGAAAGCTCTAGAGAGAGATGGGTCATAAGGGACAGTAGTCACAATGAGAGATGGAGCCGTGCAAGGGGACGAGGCAGTCACCACAGAGGGCTTGGGGTTCGACCAAGCAACAGAGTAGTAGTCCAGTCTGGGCCCAAACCGGGCCCTGTAGCGTTGGCTACAGAGCCCGGTCTCCAGTACAGTCCGACTCAGGAGCCTGGTCGCCCACCCCATGAGCCTGGATAAGAGAAGTCGTGTTGTCAACCGTGCATCAATCAATTTAAAGGTTTGGAACCTGGAGTCAAGGGATACCACCTACCTAGGCAGAGCGTGGTCCAGTGCAGGAAGAGGGCGTCGTCCCCACCTCCCCCTTTTCAACAGGGGGAGTCCTACTACATCGTCCATTCTCCCACACTGGTGCTAAGACCCCATTTCCCCTATCGTCCTAGCCTGGACACCCAACTATCCACTCAGGGCGGTCCATCACGGGCGACCCCTCCAGCGGGTGGTCTGATGGGTCACAAGGCCCCTCCGTGGTGCCCTTCTGCACGTACATCATCAAAGAGGGGCAGGAGAGGGGGCAAAGGCAACCCACACCGGTCCCAGGGAGGTGTACGTGAGCCCCTCACCACAGCATGGAGACACCACGGAGGGGTCACAGGTAGGTAGTTTTCCTTCATTGTGTACTGTCCCTTTGATCTCCTGTCACCTATAGTCCCATTTCCATAACATATCACTTCCTTGTTTTGAACTCCAGTAGCCATTTCTCCGACCATCTATATAGTTTGTTCAAGTCCTCTTGGAGGATCCTACAATACTCATCAGTCACTACTTGTCTCATTAATTTTTCGTCATCCTCAAACATTGACACATAAGACTCAACACCTGTAGACATGACATTTACGTATATTAGAGATAAATTGGTCCCAGCACCGATCCTTGAGATACTCCACTCGTTACTGTTCTCCAGTCCGACTTGTCGCCCCTTACTGTTACTCTCTGGCTCTTGCCTGTTACAGTAACTCCATTCTCTTCCTCCCGTCTCTCAAGTTATTTAGTATTATGTGTGAGTGTGTTTGTGTTTGTTTGTTTTTTAGTGGGCTCGTGCTTGTACTCACCTATTTGTACTCACCTATTTGTGCTTGTGGGGGTTGAGCTTTGGCTCTTTGGTCCCGCCTCTCAACTGTCAATCAACTGGTGTACAGGTTCCTGAGCCTACTGGGCTCTATCATATCTACATTTGAAACTGTATGGAGTCAGCCTCCACCACATCACTGCCTAATGCATTCCATCCGTTAACTACTCTGACAGTGAAAAAGTTCCTTCTAACGTCTCTGTGGCTCATGTGGGTACTCAGTTTCCACCTGTGTCCCCGTCTTCGCGTCCCACCAGTGTTGAACAGTTTATCCTTGTTTACCCGGTCGATTCCCCTGAGGATTTTGTAGGTTGTGTGCATGTGTACGAGTGTGTGTACTCACCTAGTTGTACTCATCTTATTGTGCTTGCAGGGGTTGAGCTCCGACTATTTGGTCCTGCCTCTTAACTGTCAATCAACTGGTGTTAAGATTTCTGAACACCAGTTGATTGACAGTTGAGAGGCGGGACGTCTTTGACACGTCTTTTGACATGGTGTGTGTGTGTGTACGGGCGGGTGTGTGTGTGCGTGCGGGTGTGTGTGTGTGTACGGGCGGGTGTGTGTGTGTGTGCGTGCGGGCGGGTGTGTGTGTACGGGCGGGTGTGTGTGTGCGTGCGCGTGTGTGTGAACGTGCATGTGTATGCAGCCCGTCCTCCTAAGGTTTCCCAACGTCAAGAAAACGGTCAATTTAAAGTGTCCTCTCCTAACCTACCAGAGCACTCAAAGCAGAAAACGGAACAGTTTGTCACTTTCGCGAGCCGCTTCCATTTTCTAGTACAACAATTTTTAGCCTTAATTAACGCATAAGAGCGAAAAGCGAAGTTCTTTGTAGGAGGACAGGTTGGTGTATGTGTGTGTTTGTTTTCTTGTGGTATTCGCAAGCTAGCTCACGGCTCGGGAAATTTCTGTCTTTATTTTCCTGGTCACATTAGAGGTATATTGGTAACTGTCGACAATTTGAAACAAGCATTTTAGTTTGACCAATTATCAAAACAAGAGCAATCTACACATGTAAGCAATCAACTGACTCATGAAATCATAATATAATTAAATTTCAGGTTTTACTGAAATAAAACTGAATAAAACTCAGTATTTTAGACACTATTTTACAAAGAAGTGAGGTTTGGGTAGTGGCAACACCTGACAAGGCGAGGCTTTCAACACCTGAACCCGGATTCACAAAGCAGTTATGCAAGTACTTTCGAACGTGTACATCTTTTCTCAATCTTTGACGGCTTTGGTTACATTTATTAAACAGTTTACAAGCATGAAAACTTCCCAATCAACTGTTGTTGTTATTATAAACAGCCTTCTGGTGTTTCGGAGCTCATTATCTGTTTAATAATCGTAAACATAGCCGCCAAAGATTGAGAAAAGATGGACAGGTTCGTAAGTGCTCAACCCGTCCTCGACTTTTTCCATTACATCCAGCGGTCGACCCCACAGACGCATTCATAAATTTTAATATGCTGTTCATTCAAAACGGGAATTTTCTCAAGTATAAATTAATATTATAATATATTAGCATATTGTGCATATATAGGCATAGGTTAGGTTAGGTGTTTAGGTTCTGTTGGCGAATATTTGTATTTGTAGTACGTGGATGAAGCATTTATAGCGTTGTGATTCGAACAAAATTCGTCAGTGAAACACTTGTTCCGGATATGTTCGAACGTCAGCAGTTGTGAGTCGTGTGTAAACCGCTTTTCATTCATAAACAGGGGGTTTGGCGGGTGCATGGAATCACTTTTGGATCTTTGTTTGGAGGACGGGCTGAAGTGCTTGCATAACTGCTTCGTGAATCTGGTCCCTGGTCCGGATGTAGCCACACCTGACCCAGGTGAGTATATAAAGGTGTGACTGGGGGCGGGTTCATCACTGTCTTACAGTTTCTCATCGTTCTTGATAACCTACACCCCAACATGACACTTGTGAGTAATGCTGTACGCTGTAAGTTTTCTTCTCTACTAAATACTGCTTAATTAGTTATTTTCAATTTTGTTAGGTTTTACTTTATTATTAGTTTTACGACATTTGTGTATTAACTTGCTTAGTTTTTCGTAGCAGTTTTAAACTATAACTAGCAAAGGAGGTTTCTTATAGTACCTACTTCAATGTTTCACGCGAGAACCAGATGAAATTTAACAGGACAATTAAGTCATTTAATGTAACCGTTGTTTGCCTGAAGGAAACCATCACTTTACTGAATGAGATACTTTGAGATGCCTCTAATTTCTAATTATAATGATTCATAATAATATGAAGTACTAATTACAAACGCGTTTTTACACTTTGCAGTTTGCGTTGTTGCTGACAGTAGCTATGCTATTCGTTACAATGGGAACTACAAAGGCCCACATCAACGTTTGTCATGCATCTCCACAAAGTGCACGCGTTGCTCGGTCGCCAAATTCAAGCGTTAATGACTTGGCTCAAAAAGCAACTATAACTACACAAACTGATCCAAGCAATAGTACCCATCCCCTGGATAATGTACATGCCTATTCGCCTCGGCAGGCTACTGTGGTCCTTGACAAAATTACCACAGTCTCGGTTACTGTCGGCCAGTCTAATGACAGCCTCCACGCCACTAGCACAGAGACGACGACTTCTCCGACACCGGAGAGTGTCGGCCTCACCCAGCACGACACTTGCTCAAAAAGCCTTTAAGTGGATTGGTTATTAGGGCACCTTGGTTCTCAATTGATTTTATTACAAATAAACTGGCATTTTCTCAACTAATATCACAATTTACGTTAACAAGTGTATAGTAGTGTACGCACCGGCTTTTGTACCTATAAACATAACAAAGTTAACCTTTGGTTTGCCCCGAATGAGTAAACACTCCTATCCTAGTATAAAGCACTTGTAAGAACCTACCTTGAAGGTAATTATTAGAAGAGACAATGTCTGACACGATAGTACAGGCCTACACCCCGAAATGTATGTCCCTCGTGTGTCAAGGAGCCACGGTGCACCGACCCGCTAGGGTGTACCACTTTCTGCATTCATTCACCGTCCTGACGAGAGGGTGACAGAGTTCAACCCTCAGGCTTCATCTCGTACAGTATCTCAAAAGTAATTATCAAAAGAAGGCACCAAACCGGGAAGGCTGTAGCACCACGAAATGTCCGAATAATCAGAGGGTGCTAAAAATCGCCAAGGATGCGAACAATATCAAAAGTATCAGTCACTAAGAATTCTATCGGGGGACAGGTGACCGAGAGGAGCGGTCGGAAAGCAAGTCGTCCTCGTCCTAGAAGTCAGGACATTCAACAAGGATATGCACGACCGTAAGAGGGACAATGCAATGTGGAAAATGAGGAGCTGGGCGGCGCTCCATTAAGTCACCGTGAGTTAAGCTAGTATGGTAAATATGCATCCTTGCTAGAGCAGTTTCCTATCGTCGGTTACGGTGTTAGGACGGCCACGAGGAGACACAACTCTTAAGAGTAACACAGTTTGTTACCAGTAACAGACGACCAATACGCCTGCCAACGGGTAAGGATGGAGGAAAGGATAACCAGATTAAAGTTGGAATATGGAATTGTTTTAAGAGATGGGACGCTTCGCTGGAGGTACCCCCTCCCCATCAGGCCCGTTGGTGCCCTGAGGGGGCTTGGTGGACGGCTGCCGGAGTGATGCTCAGTGGGACAGTCTACTGCCTTTTTTTTTTTTTTTTTTTTTTTTTTCTCTCTCTCTTCCTTCCCTTTTACGCTTTTGCTGCTGTCTTCTCTAATTGTGCCGGATCGCTTTCCCTTTTCCTTCTTTCGTTTTTCTCCCCCTCTTCTCCTATCTGTTTCTTTTCTGCGGACCTTTAGCTTGTTTTGGTTATTCTTTTGGACTTCTTCTATTTTGATGCCCGGATGCTTGAAGAGGCATACTCTTGCACCCGTAGAACTGTAGTACCCAATGTTGAACGCGAGGGGAACCTTTTATTGTCAATCCTCCTTTCGTCACTGATCTCGATGGACTGACGGTTCTTTAGGTGGCGTTTGTGGGGCGTATACTCACGACGCACCCCTAGGGGGGCCCCGGCATGATCGGCGATGGCTTCTTGTTGGGTGTCCTGCCTTTAATTGTGGCTCCATGGGGCACATTCGTGAATGAATCGTTTTTCTCTTCGTACCGATGTTTAATTCTCGTTTACCTTCTTAGGCCCGTGTGGTGGGCGACAAAGCCCCCGAGTCGGTCCGCATTGGAAGACCGGGCTCTATAGCCTCTGCTGCATTGGGCCCTAACCTTGCTCCTCCTTTGGCGCCTCTGACTACTCCCCTCGGCTCCCCTCCCTCCTCTGTGGTTGGGTCGAGCCCCAAGCCCCCAGTGGTGATTACCTCGTCCCCTGGCACGGCTCGGTTTCTTGTTGTGACTACTGTGCCTTTTAATCCCTCTCTCTGGGAGTTCTCAATTCCGTCCTCGACATGGCCGCACTCGCTTGATTCCTTTCCATTCTGATGCATTTCAAGCCTTGTTTGTTCCCGCTTCGTGGGCCAAATACTTTGATCACCTCCCTCTTGATTCTGCGCCTCCTGACGATTTCTCCCTTCATAGGCACCTTGTTTATTCCGTGGATGCCTCTGTCACCTTCAACCCCACCCGTCTCGGTACACGTGCCATTGCTCCTCCTCAGGATGCGGCCTCTAGCTTGGCTGCTTTATCCTGCCTTGGCGAGACCCCTGTTCGGGTCTCCAAGAAAGTTCAGTTTACTGCTAGTGTTGGCACTATTCTCCTCCCACCCTATGTTGCGACCGGTTTTCGGAATCTGCTGGACTGTGATGATGATACTCAGCATATCCTTGAGGCCCAGGGCCATTCTGTTCTCCGGGTAGACGCGTTTACTCATCCCCCTCGTGGTCGTCGCCGTCAACCCCTTCGGGTTGTGAAGATTACCTTTGATGGTAGGACACTTCCACCCTCTGTCATTCTTGCTAGTGCCAGGTGCTCTGTCCAAGAGTACATTCCTTCTCCTAGGATCTGTAACAAGTGCTGGAGGTTTGGGCATGATGCCCTCCGCTGCTCTGGGTCTGTCTCTCTCTGTCCTTTGTGTGGGGGCGAAAGTCACTCTTAAGTCGGAGTGCTCTTCTCCCCAGGCTCGTTGCCTCAACTGTGGTGAGGCCCCTCCTGCCTTCTCCCGCGCGTGTATCCATTACAAGCTTGAGGCAGCCGTCCTCAACCTGAAGCACCGGGAACGTTTGTTTTCCTGAGGCGAGGCGTCAGGTTCGCCGGCTCCCGCCTTATGCTAACGTCTCTTAAGCTCGCATGTTGCGCTCTTCATATCCTCGTCCTTCCAACCTTCCTCAGACTCGCAACCGTTTCCGGGCCTTGGACCCTGATGCGCCCACTGCCTCCTCCGCTGTTTCTTCGAGTTCTCTCCCGAAGGGTCCCCCTCCTGGTCTTCTGTCTGGGGTTTCCCTTCTTTCTACCCGGTCTGTCATGTCTCCTGTGTCTTCTTCCTCGTTTCCCTCCGATCCTCCTTCCCCTCCGTTTATTGACTCTCCCTGCCGCTTGTCGGTGCAGGCTGATGTCCATCGCTCTTCAAACGGCCGTCGTGTGTACTCTCGTTCAGCTTCTCCTGTTGAGATGCTGGAATCCGTTGCCTAGTACGTGGTTGCTGGGACACTTGTCTCTTTAAGTCAGAAACCTAAGCCTAGCTCCGTCCTCCTCCCCGGCGGGTAAGGAGGCTTCACTTTCTTCCTCGGCCCCTACTTCTGCCTCTATCGCTCGTTTCCCTCCCATTTCAATGATTGTGCCCCCTATTCCTGCTATGGAGGTTTCTTTGGCCTCTGCTTCCATCTCAGTTGCTGCCCTTGCTGAGGTGTGCTCCCCTTTTTCTACTCCCCCTCTTCCTGCTGCTGTCCTTGAATGCTCCTCTCGGTTGTCTCCTCCTCCTTCCTTCTCCTCCTCCGGACCCCGCCCGTCCATCTCTGGTCTGTTCTCCCGCTTCCTTCCCTCCATCTTTGCTCAGTTTACCCATGCCCCCTAACCCTGACTTTCCTGACCCTGATCTTCTTTAACGTGCTATGATGCTCTTTCGCCTTTGTTTCTTCCTTGTTCTTTGTTGTCCTTTCTCTTCTCGTCAATGTCTATTCTTCAATGGAACGATCGAGGTTATTACGCCAATTTCCTTGAACTCCAACTTCTGATTTCACGGTTTTCGCCCCTTTGTGTCTGTCTCAAGGACCCGATGCTTGGTGCTCGTCCTGGTCGCTCTCATGGCTATTCCTTTCTTCCCCCCCCCTTCTCCAGCTCTTGCTGGGGCTCCTAATTCTTCTGCTCTCTTGATTTGCTCTGATGTTCTCTTTGTCCCCTTACTTTTTCCTTTGCCTCTCCATTGTTCTGCTGCTCGTATCTTTGTGGGGAAATGGTACACAGTTTGTTCCATTTATCTCCCCCCCCCCCCCCGAGTGTCCCGCTTTCTCTTCCTGATCTGAAACGCCTACTGGACTCCATGCCGGAGCCTGTGCTCCTGCTGGGTGATTTCAATTGTCGTCATTCCCTTTGGGGTGGTGTTCTGACGAACACCCGAGGTCGCCTTCTTGAGCCGTTTATCCTCTCTTCTTCCCTGTCTCCTCTGAATTCTGGTGAGCCACCGCATTTAGACTCTCGGATTCGAACCCTTTCCTGTCTTGATCTTTCTCTTTGCTCGTCTTCTCTTTACTTAGATTTCACGTGGCAAGTTCTTGATGACCTCCATGGCAGTGACCATTTCTTCATCCTTGTTTCCTTTTTCTCTTTTCGCCCTCCTCTCTCCTTCCCTAGGTGGCAGTTTGCTAAAGTGGACTGGAACCTATTTACCCTCAGTGCTGCTCTCTCTGACCCCTCCCTTCTGCATCTCGCTTGCTCTCTCCTACTTTTACGCGACACTGTCTTCGATGCTGCCCTCCGCTCTATTCCTCTTGGGGTCCACGGAAGTGCGTTCCCTGGTGGAATGCAGATTGTGCTCGGGCTGTCTGCTGTAAGTGTGCAGCCTGGAAGAGACACCGCAGTCGGTAGACCGATTCTGTTCTTTTCTTTCGGAAGGCGAGTGCGGTGGCCCGTAGGGCCATCCGTACAGCTAAACATGAATATTGGGCATCTTATGTCTCCACCATTACGTCCGAAACTCCTCTGCCGCAGATCTGGAAGCGTATCCGCAAGATAGTGGGTAAGTTCGTTCCCGAAGTTTCACCGGTCCTTCACCTCCGTGGTACTCTTGTGGCGGACCCGTTGCAGGTTGCTACCGAAGTGGGTTCCCACTTTTCTTCTGTTAGCTCTAGTCTTCATCTTCCCAAATCTTTCCTTCTTCGTAAACCTGTCCTTGAATCTCGTCCTTTCGATTTCTGTACTCGACTTCCCTATAACGATCCCTTCTCTCTCTCTGAACTTATTTCTGCCCTGGCCCTCTGCGGTTCTATGGCAGAGGGCTCCGATTGCATTCATTATGAGATGCTTTGCCATCTCCCCCCGTGCACGTCTCGGTATTTACCGAGTCTGTATAATCGGATCTGGGAGTCGTCGTCGGTCCCAGAGAACTGGCTCGATGCCGTTGTCCTTCCTGTTCGCAAACCAGGGTGTCTGGGAACTTCCGCTAAGGACTTTGCGCCCTATTGCCCTCACAAGTTGTGTCTGCAAACTCTTTGAACGTATGGTTAACGTTCGTCTGATGTGGTTCCTGGAACACCATCACCACCTCTTCCCTTCTCAATTTGGTTTCCGCAAGTGCCGCAGCACAACAGATATCCTGGTGAACTTGGAGGTCTATATTCGTACTGCTTTGCTGCGAAGACCTCCGTTGTTGCTATCCTTTTTGACCTGAAAAAAGCTTATGACACGACTTGGCGTTATCATATTCTATCCCAGCTTCATTCTTTTGGTCTTCGTGGTCATCTCCCTCTCTTTCTCCGCAGCTTCCTCTCTCGTCGTTCCCTTCGGGTGAGGCTTGGTACCGCTCTCTCTGCCTCTTTTCAGCAGAGAGAGCGGTACTGTCTTCGCTTTCTTGCGCGGTCCTTACAACATTCTTCCTCTCGCCTCTGTCGTGCTTTAACTTTTACCCCTCCTGCGGTTCCTGTTCCTCTTCACCACCTCCCTCTTTCTGTCCGGTTATATCTCTTACAGGATTCTCTTTCCGTTCGTATTTCTAATGTTTCTTTTCGTGTTGTTCCTTCTTTGCCCCCGTGGAGAGTCCCCCTTCCACAGTTTTGTACATCCTTGAACCGCATCACTAAAGCTTTTACCCCTCCTACGGTTCTAAAATGCCTTTTTCTTGAGCACTTTTCTTCTCACTCCCACTCCGTTTCTGTCTTCACCGATGGGTCTAAATCTGCAGACGGTGTTGGCTACTCTGTTGTTTTTCCTGATCGCACTTATGTGTCACTTACCTCCGGAGACTAGCATCTTTACAGCGGAGCTTTATGCTATTCTCTATGCTCTTCGTCTCCTACTATTCTCTATGCTCTTCGTCTTCTCGTTGTCAGTCTTCCTTTGTAGTTGTTGTTGACTCGCGAAGTGCCCTCATGGCTCTCGGGTCCTTTAATCCGGTTCATCCAGTAGTTGTCGAGATCCAGCATTGGCTGTTTCTTGTTCACAGTAAATTTAAGTCGGTTGAGTTTTGTTGGGTTCCCAGCCATATTGGTGTGTCTATAAATGAGCGTGCGGATGCTGCCGCCAAGGAAGCTGTCCGCTCTTGTCCCATCTCTCGTAAAGGTATTCCATATTCCGACTTTTACCCGGTTATCCATTCCTCCATCCTTACCTGTTGGCAGGCTTCTTGATCGTCTGTTACTGGTAACTACGTACTCTTAAATGTTGTGTTTCTTCGTGGCCGTCCTCCTACCACTATAAGCGGCGATGGGAAACAGCTCTGGCGAGGTTGCGTATTGGCCATACTCGCTTAACCCATGGTCACTTCATGGAGCACTGCCCTGCTCCTTATTGTCCTAATTGCATTGTCCCTCTTACGGTCGTGCATGTCCTTGTTGAATGTCCTGACTTCTAGGACGAGCGTGTGTCTTGCTTTCCGACAGCCCCTCGCGGTCGCCTTTCCCTCAATAGAATTCTTAATGACTCGGATACTTTTGATATCGTTCGCCTTATGCGTTTTTGTTCTCGTATAGGCATTCTTGGTGATATTTAGCGCCCTCTGATTATTCCGCACATTTGATGGTGCTACATACCCAGCAAACATTTTCATGTTTTTAAAACATCCTAAAAACGACATTTCATTGTTTTCAGCACGTTTATAATTACGTTTAGAAAAGGTTTTTTGAGAACTTTTATATACAACCTTAGAACGTATATAATTAACATTTCTAAAAACTTTTTTATGATCTTTTAATTACCTACATTAAAGCGTTTAGGGTAAATTAGGGTATAATAATTTTTTAATTCATATCTGAAATAGAAAGGGGGAGAAAGAAAGAAGACATATCTGAGAAAGAAATGGACATCCTATATATGTATGTGTAAATTACAAATAAATAGGGTACAAAAAGAGAATTAAAATATTATATTTATTTAATTAAGAATGAGTAATACAACAAAATATATGTAATAGCTCGAAATATATAGACTATATCTATAACAGAATATAAAAGTAAAAATTTAAAAATCTATATATGCAATATGTGAACACAATAGATTTTGTGATCAAGCAGCCTGTGATTCATGTCATGCTGAGATCAGTCTGACGTTATAAGCAGTTATTGTTACTTAAAACTAAAACAAGTAAAATTTTCCGAGTATACATATAACACTATAGTTTTTCTATGACTAATAATAAAAATCTATTAATCAAAAGTTTAGGACTAATTAACTAAAAATAAAAATCTACAAGTGAATGTAAACACAGTCAAGTATAATATTCATGTAGAAAGAGAAAGAAAAAGAGAGAGAAGGAAAGAAAGAGAAAGAAAGAAAGGGAGAAAGAGAAAGAAAAGAAAAAACAGTCATGTATAATATTCATATTAGCACCATGCAATATAACTTAGATTAAGTAAAAAATCTCAGACATTTTTAAATCAAATGAAATATGAGAGCCAGAGAGAGAGACCCAGAGCCAGAGAGAGAGAGCGAGAGCCAGAGAGAGAGCGCCACAGAGCCAGAGAGAGAGAGCGTGAGCCAGAGAGAGAGAGAGTCAGAGAGAGAGAGAGAGCCAGAGAGAGAGAGCCAGAGTGAGAGAGAGAGAGCCAGAGAGAGAGAGAGAGCCAGAGAGAGAGAGAGAGCCAGAGAGCCAGAGAGAGAGAGAGAGAGAGCGAGAGCCAGAGAGAAAGAGAGCCAGAGAGAGCGAAAGAGCCAGAGAGAGCCAGAGAGAGAGAGACAGAGCCAGAGAGAGAGAGAGAGCCAGAGAGAGAGAGAGAGAGAGAGCCAGAGAGAGAGAGAGCCAGAGAGAGAGAGAGAGCCAGAGAGAGAGAGAGAGCCAGAGAGAGAGAGAGAGCCAGAGAAAGAGAGAGAGAGAGAGGGAGAGAGAGAGAGAGAGAGAGCCAGAGAGAGAGAGAGAGCCAGAGAGAGAGAGAGAGAGAGCCAGAGAGAGAGAGAGAGAGAGCCAGAGAGAGAGAGAGAGAGAGAGAGCCAGAGAGAGAGAGAGAGAGAGAGCCAGAGAGAGAGAGAGAGAGAGAGCCAGAGAGAGAGAGAGAGAGAGTCAGAGAGAGAGAGAGAGAGCCAGAGAGAGAGAGAGAGAGCAAGAGAGCCAGAGAGAGCGAGAGAGAGAGAGAGAGAGCCAGAGAGAGAGAGAGCCAGAGAGAGAGAGAGAGCAAGAGAGCCAGAGAGAGAGAGAGAAAGAGAGAGACAGACAGAGACAGAAAGACACACACACAACAAAAGAGGAGACAGAACAAAATTAAGGCAAGGAGAGAGAAGACAGAACAGAAACAACAGAGAGAGGAGAGAAATGAGAAATCATTGAAGAGAAGGGGAAGAGAAACACAAGATAAGAAAAATATACAAGAAAAATATACAAGATAAAAATGACATAAATGAATACCACAAATATAAAAAGTAAAGGAAGAGAGAAGCTAGAAGAGACAGGAAACGAGAGGTGTTAGAAGAGAGGAGGAAAGGAGAGATTAAAAGACAAGAAAAACAGGAGAGAAACGTAAAAGAAATAAAAAAAAGGGACATTTGTGAGGAGAGAAAATAAAGAGACCAGAGAAGACCATATATCAAGAGTGTGAGGATAAAGACTTATATATTTTCTTAGTAGACATCCTCTGGCTCTTGTTGCCCTTCTTGTATACGAATTGTACTTGCAAGTTTTCCCTGAAAAGATATTAACAAAATTAATATTTAATTATTTATTTATATAAATTACACACACACAAACTTATATATATATATATATATATATATATATATATATATATATATATATATATATATATATATATATAATATATATAGACCAGAGACCAATTATATATATATATATATATATATAATTTCGTAAACCTCACCCTGTAAACATTCATGTTTCTACATGTTAAACAAGCTACGAGGATGAGGGAAGGGGATGTTCCCTCCATGCTGGATATTATATTTACCAGGAAAGAGAAAGATATATTTATCATTCAGTACCTCCCTCCTTTGGTACCTCCCTCCTTTTACCCAAGTGACATGGTCACTTGGGTAAAAGTGACCATGTCTTTTTGGGAATAAAGTATGCAATGCATTATAATCTGGAAGAAAATGAGCTTGAAGCAGTTGAAAAACCTGACTTGTGGAGAGGTCATTATGGGGAACTCAGATATTTCCTTAAGGAATTTGACAAACACTTGCTGTTAGGACATGAAGTAAATGAGATGTATGTCAAGTTTTGTGAAATATATGATAATGGCACAACAAAATTTATACTAAAGCAGAGATGCAGAACTAGGAAAAGGGGAAAAATTGCCCAAACATACAAGCAATACACAGATGCGAGAAACAACAATAGCAGTAAGGAGAGGGGCAGAAAGACTGACTTTCGGTCATATTCAACAACACAAATATACATACACACACACACATTATTGGAAAAAATTTGGATTGGAATATTGGAAAAAATAATTAAAACTAAATGGGTAGAACACCTGGAGAGAAATGATATAATTTCAGACAGACAGTATGGTTTTCGATTTGGAAGATCCTGTGTATCGAATTTACTCAGTTTCTATGATCGAGCAACAGATATATTACAGGAAAGAGATGGTTGGGTTGACTGCATCTATTTGGACCTAAAAAAGGCATTCGACAGTTCCACATAGAGAGGTTGTTCTGGAAACTGGAAAATATTGGAGGGGTGACAGGTAAGCTTCTAATATGGATGAAAAATTTTCTGACATAGAAAAATGAGGGCAGTAATCAGAGGCAATGTATCGGACTGGAGAAATGTCACAAGTGGAGTACCACAGGGTTCAGTTCTTGCACCAGTGATGTTTATTGTCTACATAAATGATCTACCAGTTGGTATACAGAATTACATGAACATGTTTGCTGATGATGCTAAGATAATAGGAAGGATAAGAAATTTAGATGATTGTCATGCCCTTCAAGAAAACCTGGATAAAATAAGTATATGGAGCACCACTTGGCAAATGGAATTTAATGTTAATAAATGCCATGTTATGGAATGTGGAACAGGAGAACATAGACCCCACACAACCTATACATTATGTGAGAAATCTTTAAAGAATTCTGATAAAGAAAGAGATCTAGGGGTGGTTCTAGATAGAAAACTATCACCTGAGGACCACATAAAGAATATTGTGCGAGGAGCCTATGCTACGGTTTCTAACTTTAGAATTGCGTTTAAATACATGGATGGTGATATACTAAAGAAATTGTTCATGACTTTTGTTACGCCAAAGCTAGAATATGCAGCTGTTGTGTGGTGCCCAACAACAGAAGTTGGCCCATATCTTAAGAAGCACATCAACAAACTGGAAAAGGTGCAAAGACATGCTACTAAGTGGCTCCCAGAACTGAAGGGCAAGAGCTACGAGGAGACGTTAGAGGCATTAAATATGCCAAAACTAAAAGACAGAAGAGGTGATACGATCACTACATACAAAATAGTAACAGGAATTGATAAAATCGACAGGGAAGATTTCCTGAGACCTGGAACTTCAAGAACAGGAGGTCATAGATTGAAACTAGCTTAACACAGATGCTAAAGAAATATAAGAAAATTCACTTTCGCAAATAGAGTGGTAGACGGTTGGAACAAGTTAGGTGAGAAGGTGGTGGAGGCCAAGACTGTCAGTAGTTTCAAAGCGTTATATGACAAAGAGTGCTGGGAAGACGGTCTCATCCTTTAACTACACTTAGGTAATTACACACACACACACACACATACATATTATATATATATATATATATATATATATATATATATATATATATATATATATATATATATATATATATATATATATATATATATATAATATATATATATATATATATATATATATATGTCGTACCTAATAGCCAGAACGCACTTCTCAGCCAACTATGCATGGCCCAATTTGCCTAATAAGCCAAGTTTTCATGAATTAATGTTTTTTCGACTACCTAACCTACCTAACCTAACCTAACCTAACTTTTTCTGCTACCTAACCTAACCTAACCGATAGAGATAGGTTAGGTTAGGTTAGGTAGGGTTGGTTAGGTTCGGTCATATATCTACGTTAATTTTAACTCCAATAAAAAAAAATTGACCTCATACATAATGAAATGGGTAGCTTTATCATTTTATAAGAAAAAAATTAGAAAAAATATATTAATTCAGGAAAACTTGGCTTATTAGGCAAATCGGGCCTTGCATAGTAGGCTGGGAAGTGCGTTCTGGCTATTAGGTACGACATATATATATATATATATATATATATATATATATATATATATATATATATATATATGTCGTACCTAGTAGCCAGAACTCACTTCTCAGCCTACTATTCAAGGCCCGATTTGCCTAATAAGCCAAGTTTTCCTGAATTAATATATTTACTATAATTTTTTTCTTATGAAATGATAAAGCAACCCTTTTCTCTATGTATGAGGTCAATTTTTTTTTATTGGAGTTAAAATTAACGTAGATATATGACCGAACCTAACCAACCCTACCTAACCTAACCTAACCTATATTTATAGGTAAGGTTAGGTTAGGTAGCCAAAAAAAGCTAGGTTAGGTTAGGTTAGGTAGGTTAGGTAGACGAAAAAACATTAATTCATGAAAACTTGGCTTATTAGGCAAATCGGGCCTTGAATAGTAGGCTGAGAAGTGCGTTCTGGCTAGTCGCCAGAACGCACTTTTCAGCCTACTATGCAAGGCCCGATTTGCCTAATAAGCCAAGTTTTCATGAATTAATATATTTTCTCTATTTTTTTTCTTATGAAATGATAAAGCTATCCATTTCATTATGTATGAGGTCAATTCTTTTTTTATTGGAGTTAAAATTAATAGAGATATATGACCGAACCTAACCTATCTTTATAGGTTAGGTTAGGTAGCTGAAAATGTTAGGTTAGGTAGTCGAAAAAACATTAATTCAAGAAAACTTGGCTTATTAGGCAAATCGGGCCTTGCATAGTAGGCTGAGATGTGCGTTCTGGCTACTAGGTACGACACATTATATATATATTTATATATATATATATTTATTTATATATATATATATATATATATATATATATATATATTTATTTATATATATATATATATATATATATATATATATATATATATATATATATATATATATATATATATATCGGACAATTAGTAAAAAAAAAAAAAAAAAAAATTTAAATTATTTTACCTTGTACCTAGATCCACCAGGCCTGTTTGGTGCCTGTTTCAGTACTTCAGAAATCTGGAAGGTCACATCCTCCTCCTCAACTTGTGGATGTGCGTTGATAGATGATTCTGTAAAATTAAGTTATTTATATAATAATAAATTCAGTATAACAATAATATTCTGTAAAATTAAAAGTAATTTATACATCAATCAGATAAAACTCTCCAGAGATGGTGATACACAACATATAAAGGACAAGTTTCAGAACAAAATATGCATTTAGGAATAAGGTTTTGTACATGTAGGTAGCACATGAGAAAATAAGTGGAAGGTGATCAAGTTTATATTAACATGTTAATGACTTTGTTAAGGCTTTGCAAGAATGAAAAAATATTAATAATATAATATCACCTACCAATTAATTGTACATCATTTATAAGTCAATTATTTGCATTATTATTATTCAATACTAATGATATAAAAATGCATTTTGTAATCTACTATTTATGCAAGTATTAAGCACAGGATCATGAAATAAACTGCAAAATACTGTAATGGATAAACCAATTAAGTTTACATTTTCCTATAGCTAAGTCAGTCAGTTCTATTAGCAGCAGAGAACAATTATGCCCAACCTCTATTAAATGAAACAATCTTAAGAGCAAGTGATAGAAATATAATCATTTATGCTTGGGATTATGGAATGGTTCCAAATATGAAAAATATTAAGTTTTTTGGTTAAAATTTTTTAACTTAAAATTTACATTTTTAAGTGAATTTTAAACTTTAAAAAAATTATTAAATTTTTTGGTTACTTACTTAAATAACATTATATAGTTCTTGTTTTTGTAGAAATGCCAATTTCTTCTTTTGCCCATCCAGACTGTATAGTGACCACAGGCCGTTTGTTCATATCTTCATTATTCTTCGAACTGTGGTTGCACAATCAGACCCACGTACACTGGTTAAAAGCATCACCTAAAAGCAACAACAAAAATGTAGTACACTGACGAATTTTGAATATATATATATATATATATATATATATATATATATATATATATATATATATATATATATATATATATATATATATATATATATATATATATATATATATATATATATATATATATATATATATATTAGTTGATTTTATACCCGCATTAGGTCAGGTGATAATACAATGAAAGTGAAAACATGGGGGGATACATAAGGGATAAACATAGGGGCTGCAGAAGGCTTATTGGCCCATACGAGGCATCTCCTATCTAAACACAAAGATTAATCCAGTGTAATTGGCCTGTTATGTTGTAACATAACATATATATATATATATATATATATATATATATATATATATATATATATATATATATATATATATATATATATATATATATATATATATATATGTGTATATATATATATATATGTATGCCACATACATATATATGCTATGTTGTATGCTACAACTTGGCTGATAATAAAGCCATTCACAACTGCAGGCCTAATAAAAAAAGGAGGTGGCATAGCAATATCTTACAAAGATACCTTCATCTGCAATAGTCTCATTAGTAATAGAGACGACTATTGTGAATATACCTTTGCCAAGTTCTCCAGTAAATCCCTTAAATCCTCCTTGACTATAAGTGCCATCTATAGATTTCCCAATACCGACATAGCTTCATTCTCAGATAACGTAAGGAATCTTATCATAAATAACAATCTCAACAAAAATCAAACCAACTTAGTGGTTTGTAATGGTGAACAAAACATGCAGATACTTATATATAACCTGTGAATAGAGTGTAATAACACCAAAACTATTTGTTTATTGTTTTATGACCATAATAATTGAATCACTAATATGATTCACTAATATATAATCCTAATAATAATCACTAATATATAATCCATTGAGCATGCTGCATCTCTTTCAGTCTCTTTGCAATTTGAACAAGAGGGTTTTTAATTGATCGAACCATATTCTTAAAGTAAAGTAAATGAGATGTATTCCATATTTTGCAAAATATACGATGAAGGCACACAAACATTCATACCAAAACTGAAGGGCAGGATTTATGAGGAGACATTAGAGGCATTAAATATTCCAAACTAGAAGACAGAAGGAAAAGAGGAGATATGATCACTACGTACAAAACAGTAACAGGAATTGATAAACTTGATAGGGAAGATTTCCCGAGACCTGGAATTTCAAGAACAAGAGGTTATAGATTTAAACGAACTAAACAAAGATGCCGAAGAAATGTAAGACAATTCACTTTTGCAAACAGAATGGTAAACGGTTGGAACATGTTAGGTGAGAAGGTGGTGGAGGCCAAATCCGTCAAAAGTTTCAGAGCATTATATGACAAAGAGTGCTGGGAAAATGGGACACCACGAGTGTAGCTCTCCATCCATCTGATTGATAACCCAAATGAATTTTTCATGGATATGATACCAACATCAAATCATAAATCAGATGTGATCCTATCCCCACTGGATTTTGAAGAAGCCATAGACAGTATGCCTATGCACTCTGCACCAGGCCCTGACTCTTGGAACTCTATATTCATCAAGAACTGTAAAAAACGTTATCGCAGGCCCTTCACATTCTTTGGAGACAAAGCCAAGATACTGGCATTGTCCCTGACATACTAAAAACAGCAGAGATAGCACCGCCCCATAAAGGAGGAAATAAGGCAGAGGCAAAAAACTACAGACCGATAGCACTAACATCGCACATCATAAAAATCTTTGAGAGAATGCTAAGAAGTAAGATCACAAAATACATGGAATCACAGCATCTCCATAACCCCAGACAACATGGTTTCAGAACAGGGCGCTCTTGCCTATCACAGTTGCTGGACCACTCTGACATGGCACTAGATGCCATGGAAGACAAACAAAACGCTTTGACAAAAAAAAGCCTTTGACAAATGTGACCATTGTGTTATTGCACATAAAATGCGTTCAAAAGGAATTACCGGAAAAATAGGCAGATGGATATACAACTTCCTGACTAATAGAACCCAATGTGTAGTAGTCAACAAAATAAAATCTGGACCATCAACCGTAAAGAGCTCAGTCCCCAAGCGTACTGTGCTTGCTCCAATACTTTTTCTCATCCTCATATCGGACATAGACAAGGACACAACCTATAGTACTTGATCATCCTTTGCAGATGACACTAGAATCTTCACGAGAGTAGGCAACATAGAGGACACGGCAAACCTCCAATCAGATGTAAATCAGGTCTTTCTATGGGCTACAGAAAATAACATGGTGATTAACGAACATAAGTTTCAGCTCATGCGCTACGGAAAAAATAAAAAATATAAAAACGGAAACCACTTACAAAACTCAGTCAAATCATAACATTGAACGGAAAAGCAACGTAAAGGATTTGGGTGTACTGATGTCAGAAGGCCTTACATTTAAAGAACACAATAAAGTAGCCGTCACAACTGCAAGAAAAATGACAGGATAGATAACAAGAACTTTTCACACTAGAGATGCTATACCGATGATGATAGTTTTCAAGACGCTAGTGCTCTCTAGAGTGGAATACTGCTGCATAATGAAAGCCCCTTTCAAAGCTGGAGAAATTACTGACCTATACTTATGCATTTATCTTCGGTTTAACACAACAGGCACCAGACACACGCTAGGCATCATACACACTAGGATAAAACAAACATTAGGCCAGAAGTCAGAAAAGAATTCAAAGAATTTTACTGGAAAGGCTTGCTGTTAGGAAAGGAAGTAATTGAGATGAATTAATGCACAATATGTCAATTTTGTGAAATATATGATAAAGGAACAAAAACATTTATACCAAAACAAAGATGCAGAACTAGGAAACAGGATTTGTTCAACTGAAATTTCAAGACGGACAGAGACCAAAAGACACAAAAATGGAATCAATATACGAAGAGGCCAAACCCCCAAACATACCAGTAATACAAAGAGAAACAACTACACGGCAGTGAGGAGAGAGGCAGAAAGAAATTTTGAAAAAAAGGAACAAACAAATGTAAAGTAGAACAAATCATATTCTATAAATACAGCAACAACCAATTGCAGGTAAAGGATAATATTCAGAGCTTTTAAATGCATGGATGGCGAAATACTCAAGAAATTGTTCACGACTTTTGTTAGACCAAAGTTGGAATATGCAGCGGTTGTATGGTGCCCATATCTTAAGAAGCACATAAACAAACTGGAAAAGGTGCAAAGACATGCTACTAAGTGGCTCCCAGAACTGAAGGACAAGAACTATGAGGAGAGGTTAGAGGCATTAAATATACCAAATATACTACACAAATATATATACTACACATGCACAATAAACTACCCTACACAGGCTGAGTATGGTGTGTACAATAAATTATTAGCTAAAAGATAAGACTGAGTTTGTATAAATGGGGGTTAAGTCAGAGTGGGAAAATGTAAGTGGAGTGCCTAAAAACCCTGTCCTGGGACCTCTGTAATTCATAATATATACAAATAATTTAGACTCAGGTTTGATCAGCAATATTTGACAATTTCCAGACGATACAAAAGGGATTTTTTTCTGGATTCAGGATTATTTTTTTATGGCTGAAAACAGGTTTTCAGCAATAAAAGAAATACAGTATTGCTGGAACAACCGTCGACATCTTCAAGAGAAAACCTGAACATCTTCAAGAAGTGAAGATGACCTTGAGAAGAAGTATAGGTTGGGAGAAGTATAGGTTAGGAATTGTCTCCAAAGAATTCTCAAAGAATTACTCGTTATTGCTATCCAAGATAATTAGACGAGCCAAAGCTAAATACTACGAAGATAAATTTACCCAAATAAAGAGTACCTTACCTAAAAATATGTATGTACCTTACGTAAATAAACATTTGATTTTGAAGTGCCGGACAAACAAGGCTGTGGTGGATATGTGGGCCTGAGGGGCCTGTCCAAGCAACAGCCTGTTGGACCAAGCTCTCACATGTCAAGCCTGGCCTTGGAAGGGCTTGGTGAGTAGAACAACTACCAGAACCCTATAATGCATGTATCAAGGTGTCCAGGCAGTGAGCACCACATAATGCAGTGCAGTCCTGTAAGAATAAGCACAGTAAGTATGGGCATGGAGGGGGTGCAGCAGTGGCTTGTGAAGGGCTGGAGAGTAAATGGACATGCTCAGGGGTAAAAAGCATTAGGGTAACAGAACATAGCCCATAAAAATAGTAATGACAATGAATGAATAATTATATGAATGCAATAATACTTCATATCTCAATAGGAATACTAAGCAGGATGCAAGACAAGGTACTGGTGGTGATAGTGGTTGGTACAAGTCCTCACATCCCCACAGACACCAGTAACAGCCCTCACCTCCCAACACAGTACCCTTGTAGCGAGTTAATGTTATACTCGCTTCATTATCTTATAGCATAACTAATTAACACTAATTACAGAAGCTACACAGGTGATACTTTGGTGTGAGTTGAGCGCACTGAGCGTCGGTATCGCTACACCCTTGTTCCTTAACAACCCTTTGGACCTTTATTACAGAAAAATAGAATCAATTAATTTAATAAAATATAAAATATAAGTGCTTACTTACGATAATACTATCGGTGGAACACAAAATCTTCTTCTTCTTGATAGTAGGTGCAGTTTGCATGAAGGGTTAGTCCTCGCCATGACTGAACTGACGACAAAATGGCCGATGTGTTGATATGGCGTCAGATGACGCTGTGACGTCACAGGTGAGGGACGCTTTGCGCATTACTCCCTCGTACTTAAAAAGTACTACATTTACTTTTTGGTTTTATTTTTGAATATGGCAGAAGTTGGACAGCTTTTCAAATCATTATAAGGGAGTGAGTTCCATTGACTAGGTCCCTTTATTTACATAGAGTGTTTACATAGATTAAGTTTGACTCTGGGGATATCAAAGATATATTTATGTCTGGTGGGGACGTGGCCATGTGTTCTATTACATCTGTCCAGGAAGAGTTTCAGAACAGGGTTTGCAGTTAGAAAAAGGGCTTTATAAACGTAATTTACACAGGAGAATGTATGGAGTGAATTTGTTTAGCATGTTTAAGGATTTGAACAAGGGAGCTGTGTGTTGTCTGAAGGTAGAGTTAGTTATTGTCCTGATAGCAGATTTTTACTGGATGATGATGGGCTTGAGGTAGTTTGCAGAGGTTGAACCCCAAGCACAAACGCCATAAGAATGATAGGGATAGATAAGTGCATAATAGAGTGAGAGGAGAGCAGAGTAGGGTACATAATATCTGATCTTAAACAGTATACCAACTGTTTTAGTAACCTTTTTAGTTATGTGTTGTATATGGGTGCGGAAGTTGAGTCTCTTGTCTAAGTATAGGCTAAGAAACTTTCCATCATTTTTATTGCTAATGTTTACATTATCTATCTGAAGCTGAATTGCATTTGTTGATTTGTTTCCAAATAAGATATAGTAGGTCTTTTCTATGTTTTGTGTGAGGTTTGTTGGTTGACATCCACAAGTAGACTTTTTTTAATTAATTGTTTACAACATTATTTAACAGGAGTGGGTTGGGGTCAGAGTAGATGAGTAGTATCATCAGCCAACAATATAGGTTTAAGTATGTTAGAGACATTAGGGAGATCATTGATGTATATAAGAAACAGGAGGGTCCTAGGATGCTGCTCTGTGGCACCTTTACGGTAATTAAGTGGTAGAGTGGGAGAGGTTATATCATTGATGGCTTCATATTGGTGTCTGTTACTAAGATAGGATCGGATATAGTTTAGGGCAAGGCCACGGATTCCATAATGGTGGAACTTAAGTAAGAGGTAGTTACGGTTAACAGTATCAAAGGCCTTTCTCAGGCCGATGAAGAGTTCAATTGGAAACTCACTTTTGTCAAGGGCTGAGAAGATTAAGTCAAGCAGACTAACAATAGCATCATTGGTACTCTTTTGGGAGCGGAAGCCAAACTGACAGGGACTTAGTATATTGAATTTTACAAGATTGGAGTAGAGCTGTTTGTAAAAAAAAAATAATAATTTTGATAATATAGGTAGATTCGATATGGGTCTGTAATTATTTATGTCTGCCGTGTTACCTCCTTTATGAACTGGCGTTACTCTTGCTTTTTTAAGGATATCAGGGAAGGTATGACACTCTAGGGATTTGTTGAACAGCAGTGCTATGGATGGTGCAAGGGCATGGGAGGCACGCCTGTGTACCATCGATGGTATTTCACTAATGTTCCCAGCTTTGGTTTTTAGCGAGTGAATGATGGACACAACATCTGTAGGGCTGGCCGGAGAGAGGAGAAGAGAGTTTGGATAGCTGCGTGAAAGATATGTGGTAACATATGTCTGAGTCTCTGGGATTTTTCGGGCAAGGTGAGCACCAAACGATGAAAAGAAGCTATTAAATTCAGTTGCTGTTTCAAGATCTGTTGCAGGTGTATAACCATCCTTGGAGATTTTTATCTTATTATGTAAATGTTGTTTAGCTCCTAGGATGGTAGAGATGGCTCTCCATGTGCTTTTTATGTTGCCTTTTGCTTCTTTGAATCTATTCTCGTAATAGGAACGCTTTGCTCTTATTATACTGGTAAGCACTGATGAATACCTCTTAACTACTTCTTTTCCAACTAGGCCAATCCTAAGTTTTTTTTTTTCATATTCATGTTTCTTGTCGATTGCTTTAAGTATGCCATTAGTGAGCCAGGGATTATTTAACCTTTTTGCCAGTTACTTGCTTGGTGAGGAGAGGACAATAAGTATTGTAAAGGCTTTAAATTTTGGAAAGAGGCTAGTTAACGAATTATTATCCTGTGTATTGATAAATTTAGATTCCCAGTTTACATTGTGGAGGGCATTTGTGAGATTGCCTATTGCCGCTTCACATTGTAACCTAAAGGTAATTTTCTTGTTACCTGGTGGTGTTATGGCCATGTTCGCTACAAGGAAGGTAGGATAGTGGTCAGTTGTTCTGTCAGTGATTATACTTGATGTAAGAGGAGCTGTTATGTTGGTCCATCAGTGATCCAGGGTAGTCGCAGATGTTTGAGTGACTCGGGTGGGCCTGGTGATTGCGGGGATGAGCATACAGGAATTCATGCTGTTGAGGAAACAGTCTACTTGAGGGTTATTTTGTAGCCCTAGGTCAATATTGAAATCACCTCTGAGAACTATGTGATTTTTGTTGAGATTATTGTTTATGATAAGGTTCCTCAAGTTGTTATTGTATTTGTGTCTAGCTTCAGACACAAGCATGTTACAGTTATGTCTTAAAGAGTTGAGAGCAATTAAGGATGATAAAGAGTCACTTACAACTAATGTATCAAGTTTGGATACTTGTACACATTTCAGTGCAAGGAGCAAGGCAAATAGTTCAGTCTGAAGGGTAGAGGCCCAGTTGTTTATACGGACTCCCCACTCAAAATATAAGTCATATCCTATTGCCAGGACAACTGCACTTCCAGCTGCACCCGTTGGGCGCTGTAGGAAACCTTCAGTGTATATGATTTGAGAGAGAGAATGCTCTGTGGACAGAGCATCAATATGGCTTAAGACGTTGAGCTTTGCCTCAAGACAAAGCTGGGACTGATCTCTAATTTGCTCCTTTGATGGAAAGGGAGGGATTAAAATTGAAAAGGGTGTAATTTCCTACAGTGCAGGAAAGTGCTATTGTTGTCTCTCTTGGTACAAATTATAAATCTGATACTTTCTGAGTTCAGTTCCAATTTTATTTATCTATTTGAAACAATGTTTACATTCAATAAAGAAATTCTGGAGGGCTTCTGTGCAACGGTTAGGATGAGCTAGCCTAAGCATTTTTATACCAATTTGACAGTTATTTTCAGTAACACGATAAACAACGCTCGGAATATTAAGTTCCTTTCTCATATTAAGTATCTTTGTGGTACGAAGGCACCCAAGGATTATCCTCAAGGCTTCGTTCTGCAATTTTTCAAGCCCTCCAAGCTTTCTTTCAGGATGCCTTAAAGTTAGTTTAGTTCATTTATTATGCACCCCATACCCATCTTGTGGGCGGTAGTGGAAAGGGTTGCAGAGGCACATAATGGGCTCAGGGACTGAACCCAACAATTCATTTAGCTAAGCAAGTTACAATCTTGATGAGCTAGTTACAAAATTCAGTATAAGTCGTCACATCAACAATAGGTTCGAGATCGATCACAAGTACAGTTTCTAAATTAAGCAACTGACATATGTGGAGAGCTAGTGTCACAATTGATATGTTTGTCCTGCACACCGCTCCCCATCCAGTGGGCAGCGGTGGATAGGTTACAATCACTTAGTTACTACTTACAGTTAGCAAACTGGGGATATTTGGCTAAAATTTCTGGTACCAGATCATTTTGAATGAAATATTGACACATCGTTGGTACATTGGTTATAGAATTGTCTCTGAATTCACTATCACATAGTGACGAAGGGGTGTGCAAATAATTTTGTTGACAGTTAACATTTGGTCAGGTCTACATCGGCAGATAATGAGAATTCCCAGAAATACTTGTAACCGAGTCTAAGCCGAGCAGTAGTAACATCTAGAAGTCTGCTGATTTTATTGGATGAACCATAGATGTGTGGCTCCTTTTGCATAATAGTATTGAACGAAAGTTAATCTCCCCAAACACTTTCGCGTTTTGGGCAAGTTACCCCTCCACTCTCTCCATTTTTGTTTGGACATTCCCTGGTAGTGCGCGGAAATACTGAAAAGTGTATACTCTTTTCAACTTTGTCACCTTAATTCTCGTCCTATGTCTTTCATTTTGGTATCAATGCGTTCGCAATAGAATTCCCAACAGAACTATGTGCATATAATGTCAAAGACAGCAGCGCGCTCCACCCGCCGACAAGATGAATGTAGGCCAAGGGTACCAGAAAAAGAAAGCTGAGCCACCCTCAGGCAACTCTCATTACATTTGAGAGCGTGATAATACTGAAAAGTGTATACCCTTTTCAACTTTGTTACCTCAATTCTCATCCTAGTTTTTTCAATTTGGCATCAATGTGTTCGCAATAGAATTCTCTACAGGACTAAAGGCATATAAACTCCAAAAGCCCGGCTTACCATCCGCAACAAACAGAGTAAGCGAGAGTGTGTTACCAGGGAGCGCACAAGAGCGATAAAATGTATACACTCTTTTCATTTTGGTCACCCCAATTGTCATCCTAGGTCTTTCATTTTGGTATCAATGTGTTAGCAATAGAATTATCTACAGGTTTAAATGCATATAAACTCCAAAAGCAAGGTGTACCATCCGCACAAAACAGAGAAAGTGAGAGAAAGTAACCCGGGAGCACTCTAGTGCAATGTAATGTGAACACTCTTTTCACTTTGGTTACCTCAATTCTCGTCATATGTCTTTCATTTTGGTATCAATGTGTTCGCAATTGTATCTGCTGGCATTTTACCCTTTGCTTGGATCTGAAGGGTTTTAGGCTCACCACGATGCAATCTGATAGTACCACAGGTGTATATACCTATCTTCAAGCAGCAATTCACTCATTCAAACCGACTTATAATAGTTATCCATATATAAATGGTAATCTTTGTTCTACCTGTTAACCTGTCATATGAAGAAAGATTGTCAAAGCTTATATTACATTCTCTAGAAAAGCAAAGAATTAGGAGTGACATATGGTAGAGGTGCACAATGGGATGAATGGACATAACAAAGGGGACATTAATGGGGTATTAAAAGTAGCAACACAAGACAGAACTCGAAACAAAGTGTAAAAATTTGAAAAATTTAGATTTAGGAAAGAACTGCATGAGTAAATACACTGGGTTTGTACCTTAAGGTTCATGTATGCAATATTACAGAGTTCCAGTTAACTCCCATGCATGCAATTAATTTATGTTATGTTTATGCTTTTTATGTTAAAATGTTTTTGTTGATTTGTTTGTATATTTTCATAAGTAAAGCATGCTTACCGTCTTATTCCAAGTTTTATGATAACTTTACAAGGTTTAAAACATAAAGTTCAATATATATTCTGGTTTTCACACAGGAATTATACGTTAATATAACATCATAATAACGTAATGATGTCGTGTAAATAACGTTATACTGACGTCATATTAATGTTATATTTATGTTATAAGAACGTAAATTGGATAGCTTTACAGAAAGTAAACAAAAAAAACTAAATGTTGACTGAAAATTATTTATTCTTAAATATAAAGCATGAAAACATTATAATACCATAGCATTTACTATTATTTTTAAATTTTTACATAAATCTTAAAAAACTGTGTCTCAAGAATATATGTTTTTAGTTATATCCTTAGGTTTTAAGAACATCAGATATACGTATTTATGTCAAAAGTTACAGTATTACCTTTGTGGAACCATTTAAAAACGTCCACAAACGTTCTGTGTTTGCTGGGTAGCCTTCCCGGTTTGGTGCCTTCTTTTGATAATTAATTACTTTGCACCATACTGGGTTGCACCTCAGCCATGGTGCCTTTCGTTCGACTCCCATCCTCAGCTTGTATGTTGACACTGGTTTCAAGTCTCTCCAGGACCACCGTGATCGCTACTATCTTCGTTATCATGCACGATCCTTACAACATCCTTCCTCTCGCCTCTGTCGTGCTTTAACTTTTACCCCTCCTGCGGTTTCTGTTCCTCTTCACCACCTCTCTTTCTGTCCGGTTATCTCGCTTATAGGATTCTCTTTCCGTTCGTATTTCAAATATTTCTCCTCGTGTTGTTCCTTCTTTGCCCCTGTGGAGAGTCCCCCCTTCCTCAGTTTTGTACATTCTTGATCCACATCACTAAAGCTTTTACCCCTCCTACGGTTCTAAAACGCATTTTTCTTGAGCACTTCTTCTCACTCGCACTCCGTTTCCGTCTTCACTGATGGGTCTAAGTCTGAGGACGGTGTTGGCTACTCTGTTGTTTTTCCTGATCACACTTATGTGTCGCCTACCTCCGGAGACTAGTATCTTAAATTCATAGCGGAGCTTCATGCTATTCTCTATGCTGCTCATCTCCTGCTCTCTCGTTGTCAATCTTCCTTTGTAGTTCAAGTATGTTTATTGAGACAAGAAAGAAATACATCTCAAAGGGATAGAGTAGCTTAGGCTATTTCTACCCCCCCATTCCTTTGTAGTTGTTGTTGACACTTTTAATGCCCTTATGGCTCTCGGGTCCTTTAATCCGGTTCATCCAGTGGTTGTCGAGATCTAGCATTGGCCGTTTCTTGTTCACAGTAAATTTAAGTCGGATGAGTTTTGTTGGGTTCCCTGCCATATTAGTGTCTCTTTAAATGAGCGTGCGGATGCTGCCGCCAGGGAAGTAAGTAATTATCAAAAAGAAGGCACCAAACCGGGAAGGTTATGTAGCACCATCAAATGATGGTGCTATATTTGATGACCACGAAGGCCAAAAGAATGAAGCTGGGATAGAATATGATATCGCCAAGTGGTGTCGTAAGTCTTTTCCAGGCCAAAAAGAACGGCAACAACTGAGGTCTTCGCAGCAAAAGCAGTACGAATATAGACCTCCAAGTTCACTAGGACATCTGTTGTGCTGCGGCACTTGCGGAAACCAAATTGAGAAAGGGAGAGGAGGTGATTGTGTTCCAGGAACCACATCAGACGAACGTTAACCATAAGTTCAAAGAGTTTGCAGACACAACTTGTGTGGGCAATATGGCGAAAGACCTTAGAGGATGTTCCCAGAGACCCTGGTTTGCGAACAGGGAGGACAACGGCATCGAGCCAGTCTTCGGGGACTGACGACGACTCCCAGATCCGATTATAAAGACTCGGTAAATACTGAGATGTGCAAGGAGGGAGATGGCGAAGCAGATCATAATGAATGCCATCGGAGCCCGCCGCTGTAGAACCGCAGAGGGGCCAGGGCAGAACGAAGTTCAGAGAAAGCGCATCGTTATAGGGAAGTCGAGGACGAGTGCAGAAATCTGAAGGACGAGATTCAAGGATAAGTTTACGAAGAAGGAAAGATTAGGGAAGATGAAGACCAGAGCTAACAGAAGAAAAGTGAGAACCCAGTTTGGTTGCGACCTGCAACAGGTCCCCCACAAGAGTACCATGGAGGTGAAGGACCGATGAGTCATTGGGAATGAACTTACCCGCTATCTTGCGGATACGCTAACAGATCTGCAGCAGAGGAGTTTCGGACGTAATGGTGGAGACATAACATGCCCAAGAATTACGTTTAGCCGTACGGATGGCCTTATGGGCCACCACACACTCCTTCCGAAAAGAAAAGAATCGGCCGTTTGCTGGCGGCGGTGTCTCTTCCAGGCTGCACGCTTACAGCGGAGAGCCCAAGCACAGTGCGTTCCACCAGGGAACGCACTTCCGTAGGCCCCGAGAGGAAGAGCGAGGAATAGAGCGGAGGGCAGCATTGAAGACGGTTTCATGAAAAAGGAGGAGTGAGCAAGGGAGAGGCAGAAGAGGGAGGTCAGAGAGCAGCACTGAGGGTAAATAGGTTCCAGTCTGCCTTAGCAAACTGCCACCTAGGGAAGGAGAGGGGAGGGTGAAAGAGAAAAAGGAAACAATGATGGGAAAATTGTCACTGCCATGGAGGTCATCAAGAACCTGCCACGTGAAATTTAAGTAAAGAGAAGACGAGTAAAGAGATCAAAACAGGAAAGGGTGCGAGTCCGAGAGTTCAAATGCATGGGCTCACCAGAATTCAGAAGAGACAGGGAAGAAGAAAGGATGAACGGCTCAAGAAGGCGGCCCCGGGTGTTTGTCAGAACATCACCCCAAAGGGAATGACGACAATTGATATCACCTAGCAGGAGCACAGGCTCCGGCAAAGAGTCCAGTAGGTGTTTACAGATCAGAAAGAGAAAGTGGAACACTCAGGGGGAGATAAATGGAACAAACGGTGTACCATATCCTCACAAAGTTACGAGCAGCAGAACAATGGCGAGGCGGAGGAAAAAATAAGGTGACAAAGGGCTCATCCGAGCGAATCGAGAGAGCAGAAGAGTTAGGAGCCCCAGCAACAGCTGGGGAGGGGGGGGGGGAGAAAGGAATAGCTACGAAAGCGACCAAGACGAGCACCAAGCATCGGCTCCTGGATGGACTGGGGGTCTTGGTCGCCCACCCCACAAACCTGAGAGGGTACAAGAGGAACATTCATCGACGTAGACATGAAAAGAAACACTTTCATTCACGAATGTGCCCCCACATCCACCATGGAGCCACAATTAGAGGCAGGACACCCAACAAGAAGCTATTGCTGATCGTGCCGGAGCCTCCTAGGGGGGTGCTTTGCGAGTATACGCCTCACAAATGCCACCTTAAGAACCGTCAGTCCGTAGAGATCAGGTTCAGTGACGAAAGGAGGATTGACAATAAAAGGTTCCCCTCGCTCTCGACGGTGGGTACTGTCATGTACACAGAAAATGGTACCATCCGTTTTCTATGTGCGGCGGCTCAGACGCCAGGAGAGGTAAACAGGATGCCCGCCAAGCTTGGTAGCTACTAGTCATGTAATCGTTTATAAGTATTAAAGTCAGTAACCAAGCAATGGCTTTATATCAACCCTACAACCAAGACTTCCTCAGTAACACACAACACCACAATGGCGAAATTACTGGGGAAACTGGATCTGACTGATATTCTTGTTCAGTCAATTCTAGGGGAACCAGCTTCTCTAAAGTTTTTAGAGTAGTGTTGCCTTTGCATAAGACTTTAACCACTCTTAGGACACCTTGTCGATCTGGGTGGATGGTGACGATTTTTCCTATAGGCCACTCGGACCTTGGCCCATCACTGTCGACTAGTACAAGGTCTCCAGGGTTTAATTGTACCTTATTGTAAGGACTCGAAGCTCCGTAGTAGTATTCTCGTAGAGCGGTGAGGTATTCTCGAGTCCACACCTCATTCCACCTGTTGATAACTCTAGAAAGATGTTGGTAGCTTTCCACCAAGTCTCCTCTGGTCACATGGGATGGGTCTACAGGGTCCTCTTCGGTTAAAGGGATGAGAGGGCTCAGTAGACCTCCATGGATCAAGTGAGAGGGGCTCAGTGGTTCTCTCTGGGTGTAATCATCAGACAGGTAGGTGATCGGGCGGTTATTGACTCGCGCCTCGATTTCCACAACAATAGTTTGGAGTTCTGAGTAACTGACCTTTTGTCGGTGTAACGTTTTCCTTAGACATCTTTTGACTGTGCCTACCATTCGCTCATAGAACCCACCTTGCCAAGGGGCTCTTGGTGCTATGAATTTCCAGTGACATTGTCTTCTTTGTAAGACTGATTGCACTTCAGGGTGGTTCCAGACTTCTCGTAGACAACTTTCTCCCGCTACAAAATTAGATCCGTTGTCTGATATCATTAATCTAGGACATGATCGACGGGCAGCAAATCTGCGGAAAGCTTGAATGAAATCTTCAGCACTCATGTCTGGAGTGACCTTTAAGTGCACGCCTCTAGTTGTAGCACAGGTAAAGAGACAAATGTACGCCTTTACTGGTATATTATCTGGATTACCAGTGAGGAGTAAGGCTCCTGTATAATCTACTCCAGTTGTTTCGAATGGACGAAGATGAACTACTCGCTCTTCTGGGAGTGGAGGAGGTCCTGGGTAAGGACAGACTCTAGCGTCGTATCTCTTACAGATTATACAAGATTTAATAATGGTCTTAACAGTCTGACGACCTTGAGGAAGCCAGTACCTTTGTCTAAGATCGGTGAGAGTATCTAAAACTCCACCATGTAGGGTACCATATTGATGGTGATGTAAGACAAAAAGCTTAGTTATGATGTGGTGGCGAGGTAAAAGGATTGGGTTCTTAGTGTCTAAGTCAATCTTTGCATGTAGCAAACGTCCTCCACATCGTAGTATGTTATGAGTGTTGACATCGTACCAGATGCCCAGAGATTTAGTGAGTTTATCCGGAAGATTCTCAAATTCGCTTCCGTAAGTCTCTTGCTGCGCCCGCTTAATCCAATAATGAACAGGATTGGGGAATTTGTGTCGTATTCCTATTTTAGAGAGGAAATCAAACACGTGTGCAGTCACTCGTAACAATTTGCTTAAATTAAAATAATGATGAGGATTAATGGCTAATGTTCGCTGAGGCTCTGGGTCCTTCATGGGAGTGGTGATATTGGTCACGATGACTTGTGGCTTTTGTTTGGGCCACTGACCACCAACAAGCCATGAAGGTCCATTGAACCACAGCGAAGATTTGACAAGTTGTTTTAATGTCAATCCTCTTGACAAATAATCTGCAGGATTGTCCTTAGTAGGGACATGTCTAAACTTATAACCTGCGGATAAATCATAAATCTCCCTGACGCGATTACTGACGTAAGGGGTTTTGTTGTTGTTGTTTCTTACCCATTGTAAGACTGCCTCGTTGTCTGACCACACTACAATCTCACCAAAGTGGATATTACTGAGTGTCTTTGCCAGGCAATGGGCTAACCTTACTCCCACTAGCAATGCAGTCAACTCCATCTGAGGTAAGGATCTCCTTTTGATGGGAGCAACTCTTGCTTTTGATGTGAGTAAAATTGATTGAGCACTGTTAACTAAATAGGCTACTGCGCCATATGCTTTGCCAGAGGCATCGCAAAAAACGTGCAAATTGGTGGGTAAGTTTGGTCCCGAGGCATTTCGTGGAAATTTCAAAACACCTAACTGATTAAAATCCGTTGAGAGTATTTGCCATTTGGCTTGTAACTCACTTGGTAACGGATCATCCCATCCCATATGTTGTTGCCAGCACTCCTGCATTAGGAGTTTGCCCCTTATTAATATAGGACTAAGTAGGCCTAAAGGGTCAAATGGTTGACTGACAAATGAGAGCAGTGTTCTCATGGTAAGGGTTGAGTTATCAGTTTGCACTGACTTGACATTCATTTCGTCAGTGTTGGTGTTCCATTCCACGCCTAGAACCTTTAAGCTACTGGGTACCTGATAATCGGGAAATTCCTTCTCGATTAACTGGTTAAGTAGTTTATTATTTGAGGCCCATGACTGTAGAGGCATATTAGCTCCTAACAGTTCACGGTTAGCCTCATGGTAGATTTCTACCAGATCAGCTTGATCATTAGTTGTCCCCTGGAAATTGTCGACATATAAGTTGTCGCTAATGGTTGCCTTATAAGGGCTGTCTGATTTCCTCAAATGCGTGTCCAATGTGGCTTGCAAAAGAAACGGTGAGGATGTAGCACCAAATAATACAGAGGCGAACCGATAGGTGATTATTTCACTGTTAGGATCCAGTGGATCCTTGTACCAGAGGAATTTTGTGTAGTCACGATCCTCCTCCTGCAATCCTACTCGGAGAAAGGCTTTGCTGATGTCAGCAGTGTAGGCAAAAATGCCTGTGCGAAATCGCAACAATACGTCATGTAGCCTTTGTGTTAGGCTAGGTCCTGTTTGGAGACATTCATTTAGAGACACACTATTAGGCTTTACTTTAGCACTGCAATTAAAGACAATACGAATAGGTGTTGTCAGTGAGTCTTTCACCACAGCATGGTGTGGTAAATAATGACCTGTTTTTCGGTCATCGTGTTCAACAACTTCAATGAACTTATTGTTAAGTTGTTGTTGGATAAGTTGGTGATACATGGTTAATTTTTCTGGCTGCTTCTGCAGTCGTGTTAATTGAGACGGCAATTGTGAGGCTGCCATAAAATAATTCACTGGAAGTTGGGGATGATCTAACTTCCATGGGAGTCTTACCCAGTATTGTTTATTTGAGTAGACAACCGTATCCAGATATTGCTGGTAAGTCCATGTATCATCAGGACTTGGTTGCTCAGGGATGATGCCTAACGTATCTAGATCCCACAAACGATGTATTGGTGGGTCAGACTCAATGTCCTCGGCTATTTCCCTGAAGCGTAGGGGTGACTGCTCTAAGCCTAGTCACGCCACAATTACATTATTGGTTTGTGGGCGCTGGTCCTTGTCTGAAAAGCACGGGTCCTGTGAGCAATTTGCCACCTGCGGACGACAACAAATTCATACCATGTTGTCTAGTGCATCCAGTGATAAACTTGTAGTAATGATCCGCGCCTATTAATATTCCAATATCTGTGAGACAATCGGAATTTATTTTATGATCCGCTAGCCTCATGCGGTTTCGCTTAAGGTGTCTCGCTGTGCGAGCTAATCCTGTGACCTGCAGGTCCGTAGGAATCTTATCCACTACCACCGCATGGATTGGGCTGGCAGAGGATCCTAGTCTAACTAGTAATTTAACTACCTTGTAGTCACGTGGTCCACTATTTGATAGGAAACCAGAAATGTTTAACTTCACACTTTTGGTAGGTTTTAAATTTAAATCATATACCAACTGTTGTGTGATGAAGGTTTTTTGGGAACCTTGATCAAAGAGACCTCTACTGTTAATTCTAGATCTTCGATTTATCAATTTAAGCTGTAGGCAAGGTAGTACTGTTGCCTGACTCAGTAGCGAGTACATTCACTTCGTGATGTACTTTACAATATTGCACTGCAGTAGAATTAGTAAAATTCTCTCCAGTGGTCATAGTAGGTGTAGGAGATTTCCTACATAAGGCGTAGTGGTGTACACCCTGTTTACAACGGTTGCAAGTACGTAGTGGTACTGCACATTTCTTGGGATCATGAGAACCCATACATTTAGTGCATTTGTGCAATTCCTGTAACCTTTTAACTCTAGCATTATACGTAGGATAAGCAGAGCATTGATAAGTGGTGTGTTCCTGATTGCAGAACAGACACTTTCTTTGATTAATAGACTTAGTCTCTTTAGTAGACAAGTCATGAGTTATCTCTGAAGGAGATACTGAGTAGATACCTACATTTCCACTTCCCTTCTTGTTGGATGGAGTAGATTTGGATTTATATTTATTAGACTTACTTGGAGTCTGTTTAGGTTTGACTGAAATATCAGTATTAATTGGTTTGGACTCAGGTTTAATTGTGTCATGAGTCTTTAACCTATTAACTGTGATCCTCAACCCCTCGAAAATCTGATCGAGAGTAAGAAACTCAGTATTATAATGTGAGCAGAGCTCTGTCAAGACGTTTCGAGGTAATTTCCTCTGTAACAATAGCTTGATAGACCATTCAGAACTAGGTATATTAACCTTAGTACCTAAGGCCTTTACTAGAGACTCTACTTCTAGTCTGAAGCTTTGAAGTGACTCTGGTCTACTGTTTGGTGCATTCAGATCTAGCAATTGATAATAAAGGGTGGCTATACTTAACTCTTTGTTGCAATAGTTCAACTTCAGGAGTTTTATAGCTTCCTCATAATTACTCTCATTAAGATTAAGGTTATGTATGACCTTTTTAGCCTCTGCTTTGAGAAGACTGAGTAGGTATGAAAATTTAGAAACTTTGTCTAGAGACTGTTTCTTATGGATGTGAACTTCAAAGGAAGTCCAAAAATTATCCCAATTTTCTGTATCTAATCCTGAAAAGGTGGGCAAGTCTAGAGTAGGTAAACGAACCTCAGGTAAGTGATTATTGAAGTGAGACCCAGTGTTGCTGGCATTGGATCCAGACTGTTTGGCTAATTTAGATAGCCTGAAAATTTTATCATGTGTCTCCTCTTCATATTGGGAGATGTCGTTTACTATTTGACTTACTTCCTCAGGGTCAATTTCTACAGTATTTAGCAGAGCAAGATAAGATTGACCTGCAGTTCTGACTTGATCAAATTTCAGATCAGCCAATCTAACTGTTGACTCTAAGTGATAAGAGTCAATGGGATTATCTTTAGTTAAGTCATCAGCCTTATTGATTAATCTGGTCAAGTGACCTTTAAGGCCAATGTAGGTTCTCCTCAATTGTTCAGGAGTAGCCATGTTGGGCTTAGGTTCAAACTTCACAGTGTTAGGGTATGTATTACTAATGAAGCTTGGATACTTGTTCATTAGTGAACAGGTAACATTAATTGTAGTCTAAATTAAGGTGACTACTTTATGGTTTACCTCACTTGAGGTTGAATGTACCTACCTACCTAACAACAAATAGCTAGATATTTTGTGTACTGTCTGAACTCCACCATTAGTTCTCGTCCGGTTAGCTCATCCTTATCACCATCAGAGTTAATGGAGATAATCCAGCAATGCACAAAATAGATACACAAAATAATGCATACAAGAGAAATATTATGGAGATACTCCAATCAGAGTTATCTCAAAATTTATCCCTCCCTGTAGAGGGTCAGCACAATAATGTAATATATACACAACACTGACTAGTTTTAGATCTAGTCATAATAATTCCTAACTAAGAACTATAAAATTATTTAGTCTGGGCTTGTACCAAATTCAGCACAATCTCAGCCTAAATTCTACCTAATAACATGGGTAAAGATTATTGTGGTGCAATAAGGTAAATATAGTTGTGCTATATTTTTGGGTTTTTGTTTTATAAGAGTGCTCTTGCACACACAGGTGAATAATTATGTACAGTTAAGTTTGGCTTGCCAGCCACAGCCTTTTGTGATGGTTGATGGTGTTAATTAACTTGTCAACCACATGCAACCTAGATTCCCCTGACAAATGTACACCGTCTCTAGTCAGGTTCTGTCTGTAAGGTCTGGCTGTAAATTGTATATATGTGGCATCCAATCTCACTCGTTTTTTCAGCCTAAAATTTATGTACTTAGCAGCTCTCAGGTAGTATTCCGGAGTTACTCCCCAACGATTATCTTGGCTTGGTTGGCGAGGCTCCACTAATGTGAATACTACTGATTCACTGATGAGCTTGAAAGAAGAAATTATGTTTTTGAGGTGTTTGATCACCTCGGCTGGATGACGAGTGGGGTGGATGTCATTGCCACCTAAATATATGATGGTTAGGTGGTGAGGCCACTCTAACGCAGGTGTTAGGGTGGTGTTATTGTAAAAGTTGTGAGCTGTTGCTCCTAGTGACCTAAAGATTCTCACCTCGGTGTGAGGTATAGGTCTAAGTGTTGTGGGTAATTGGCTATGACCCACTAAAGCCACTTTATACATGAGGCAAAAGTAGCAATATGTTAGTGTGATCTAGGCTAACTAATGTGTTACAATGTTAGTTGATACAATTAATTAAATAGTTAGTCTAGCTTCTATCACACAAGGATTAGCTATTAATGGTTAATATTTTAATTATAAATTTAATGCCTATCCGGTTCGATAAGGACCATAATGTGGGATATTTGGGTTTGATTCTGATTAATTAATAATTAAAGTAGTAAATTAAATTACGAAGGACAACCCGCTTTTAAAGTAAAGAGGGAAACTGAGAATTTCAGATCATTAGATAAAATTCTAGAGAAAACCAGTGACTATGGAAATGACTAGAAAATATGATCATAAGAATAATTAATGGGCTGTATTATTAAAACCAAACCTCAAACACCTACATTGGGGGGTTATTACTGGAGGTCAGTACGTCCAGGAATCAGTGTGGTTCGTTCACTAATTCTATTAATAATAATCTAATCCTATAATTAATGTTGAATATAATATCATTCACACAAAGAAGAACATGAATATGAGCATAATAATGAGTTACAGTAAATCACACATTATATTGTACATTCTGAATGTATCAAATTGCAAAGTTATGAATAAAAAGAAATAAGCCTTAGCTGGTAATAGATTCCTTTAGATAACCCTGGCAGTCCTCTTAATCTCCAAGTCTGGTACACCGACGAATGACACGGTTAGCATGGAGAAGACAGCATGAGGAATTCGTCTCTCGAGCTGCAATATAAATGACTACCAGTAGCAATTGATTTAACTACTCAATACATATTCAAGATTATTGATATCTACAGATAGAATTCTAATCACCTGTTATTAGGTGTTGTCTTGCCGCGTGACGTGCAATCACCCTGTCATTAATACACTTATAAATGATGCATCAAATAAAAGTACTTAACTGTGGGCACTGTGTAAGTATTAAGATTGCCGTAATTACGTATCCTAAATTCAGGTGAGCTTATCCTGGATTTGTACGTTTCAAGTTGGCTGATCACGTGTCGTCAGGAACCAAGTCTAGGGGCCCTTATTTAACACCAGCACTAGTTGAAGATATTATCTGCAAGGTCGTTCACGCCTCACAGTTTTGGCTTTCATCTGTGGATAGACACACGTGTCCTATTTGCTGGACAATGGCGTCTTTTGTGAGTACGGTAAGCGCAGGTCTGCCTCTCTTCGGTTCCCCACGTGTACGTGTACCGACTCCCTCACCGACTGAGGATGGCGTCGCGTCCCTCCCCCCACGCCGAGTCGACGTTCATTACACAAATTATTGGCATGAACATTAATATTTCTCGCATTCGCGCTTGAAACTCTAAAGACTGGACGGGTTTGTTATTTAGAGGAACGGAATATTATTATTTAACTATTTAAGAATAGTAAAGATACAAGGGAGAAGAATTAATGTCTCCCCATAGCTTTCATTGATGACGCTACCTCTATCGCGAGGTAAACGTTTTGATTCTAAAGCTCTATTCGGCCTTTAGTTAGAGAACAATTCGTCTGCAATCAGTTGTCATACAGAATGCTTTAATTATGGAGAATCGTATTTAATTCTCACACAAATTGTATATAATGTGTTTTACTGTAAAGAAATCTGACGCAATACTGGCGTCAGATGACGTGAGAATTCTAGCCTAATGCACAGATGAATTATTAGTACAGGAGAATTCTACGAGTTGTTAATTTTACTTACTACAATATTAATATGGTTAGTAATAAGTAATGAGAATACAACAATGCTGTATTCGATGTTGGAAATATCCAACAGGAGTGGCGATCCTGCAGGCCCTTCGTGTGGGGTTGCTCCTTCGTCTGGTGGCCGTTCATCCGACGTGGTTGCTCCTGCTCCGGAGGTGCTGCGGTCCTCTCGTGGCTCTAGAGGGCCTTCCCCGGTCGCGACGTCGGACCAGCCCCGTCGTAAGCGGGAGGCACGGACGCATTCCTCTGACAGAGGTCCTCCCATTAAGCGAGGGGGGTCTACGGCTGGAGCTGCTGTGGCGTGCGCCCCTCCTCCTCCTCCCTCTGGTGGCCTGATGCGGTCTGTTGCACCCGGGGCCCCCTCTGGGGGCAGTGACGCCCCAGAAGCAGTTGCGGTTGATCAGTGGGTGGTGTCCTCTGGTGTGGAAGGTCCTGGACGGGATGCGCTGACGTTGAAGTTTAGAGAGTCTACAAAGTGTGCGAGCACCGGCGTTCCTGTGGGGCCCTCCTCTGCAGGGTTGCCAGATGGTGCTCCTACTGCCTCCCATGTGGGGGGCTCTGCTCCACCTTCTACGGGGGCTGTGGAGTTGGTGGGGTCCTCATTGCCTTCCTGATGGCGCCCTCTCTGACTTGTGCGACGCTGAATGTGCGTGGATTGCGTGACTTGGCTGTACAGATGGGCTTGGTGGCTGTGCTTCGTGAGCAACGTGTAGATGTAGCCTTTATTCAGGAGCATAATGTGCGTGACTTGAGTGCTTTGTCTGGGTTGACTGATGATTTTCATGTAGTGCTTAATCCGCCGAGGATGTCCTTTGGGGGCACGCTGATGCTGTTCTCCCGGAGGGCGTCCATTTCCGTGCTTCACACGGAGATGGATGAAGATGGCCGGGTGTTGTTCGCTCGTGTGCGGTACCTCGGGGTGGAGATTCCCTTATTGACTGTGTATGCTCCTTCTGGCACGGCGCGTCGCAAGGAGAGGGAGGAGTTTTTCCAGGGTGGGCTGTTACACTTCTTGCGTCATGACACAAGGGACATGGTTTTTGGGGGTGATTTTAATTGTGTCACTCTCGCACGGGATTGTAATAGTGCGCATCCGCAGAATGTTTCTCAGGCGTTGGTTTCCACCTTACAGAGTTGTGGGTTTCGTGATGCTGCTCTCATGTTTGGGGGCGATTTGGAATTCACCTTTGCTGCGCGAAGGGCGTGTTCCAGGCTGGATCGTTTTTATGTTCATGGGCGGGAGGGCTCTGTTTTTGCGTTTCGTACAGTTCCTGTTGCCTTTTCTGATCATTGTTTGGTTGTGATGCGTGTTGCTGTTCGTAGTCAGGTTCGTGTGGGGAGGTTTTGGTGGAAGTTGAATTGTCGGTTGTTGCGTTGTCCTTGGGTGCGTGAGGCGTTTCGTGGGTGGTGGGTGGGGCTTGTTGCTCGCAAGTGCGAGTTTTCGTCTGTGTTGGACTGGTGGGAGTGGTGCAAGGTGAAATGCAAGTCCTTTTTTGTTGTGGTTGCGAGGCGTGAGGCGGCGAGGCGGTTTGGTTTGTTGCGCTTTCTTCAGGCGCGGTTGACTCGGTTGTATGTCTTGCTAAATGGTGGGGCTGATTGTTTTGATGCTATTTCGGTGTGTAAGGAGCGCATTTGTGGTTTGCGGGAGGAGTTGGCAGAAGGGGTTCGGATGCGGGCTCGTGTTGACGAGCGTGTGTCTGGTGAACGGCTTTCTCCTTTTCTTTTGCGAAAGGAGAAAGCCCTTCGGGACTCGGTTCTTTTCACCGGTCTCCAGCGTCCGGACGGTTCTGTTTTGTCTAACACGGATGGGGTCCTGTTGTATGTGCAGCAGGAATTGGAAGCGCTGTATGGGGAGGTAGGGGTGGATGAGAATTTGGCTGCTTTCTTTTTGCGTCACTGCTCTCCTGGTTTGTCGGCTGCGGGTTGTTCCGCTTTGGTGAGGGACGTGTCGTCGGCTGAGCTCTGGATGTGGTGCGGTCTTTCCATTCCGGCAAGTGCCTGGCTCGGATGGGCTCCCTGTGGAATTTTATGTGACTTTCTGGGATGTGATTGGGGAGGCTTTTTTGGAGGTGGTGCGATTTTGTTTCCTGACCTGTTCCTTACCCGCATCCCATTATGATGGGGTTGTGAGGTTGCTTCCGAAGCCAGGTGATTTGCATTTTCTGTCGAATTGGAGGCCGATCACCCTGTTAAATGTTAATTATAAGGTTGTCTCGAAGTTGCTGGCAGGTCGGTGTCGGGATGTTATTGGTTCTGTGGTTTCGGTTGAGCAATTTTGTGGCATTCCGGGTAGGTCTTTGCTTCAGTGCAATGCTCTTTTACGTGATGTGCTTCTGTGTGCCTCTGAGCTTCACCTACCTGCGGCGATGCTCAGCTTAGATTGGTCGAAAGCATTCGACCGTGTGTCGATGGGCTTTGTGCTGCAGGCTATGGAGAGGTTCGGGTTTCCTCCGTTGTTTCTTTCTTGGGTTCGTATGTTGTATGCCCGCTGTCATAGTCGTGTGTGCATTAATGGTTTTTTTAGTGCCCCCTTTGCCGTTCGCCGCTCGGTGCGGCAAGGGTGTCCCTTATCTATGCTCCTTTGTTATTTTTCAGGAGCCTTTGTTTCGTGCGGTTAAGTCATGTGCTTTGGTGGTTCCTCCGAGGCTGCCTGCTTACCGATCTGTGGGTATGCTGACGATACGGTTCTGTTTGTGGTGACCGATGGCTCTGTGGTTGCGGTTCAGGACCTTGTTCGGCGTTTTGAGCTGGCCACTGGGGCCCTTGTTAATAGGGATAAGTCCTGTCTGATGGGGCTGGGGAGCTGGACCTCCCGTTCGGTGTGGGCGGGGTCGTGGTTTCCAGTGGTCAGGTCGCTTCGGGTTCTCGGAATTACTTGGTTTAGCTCGTATGCCCAATCCTTGGAGTGGAATTGGGATGCGGTGTCTCGGTCGGTTGAGGTGGCGGTTGGTTTGTTATCCTCGCATCCATTAACAGTTTATCAGCGGGCGATTATTGTTACTAGCAAAGTTCTTTCGAGGGTGTGGTTTTTGGCTCAGTGCTTTCCCCTGGATCGGCAGCGTGCTCGTAGGTTGGAGTGCAGAGTCTATCGGTATGTGTGGTGTGGGAAGTATCATCCGGTTCATCGCTCCTCCATGGTTTTGCGGGTGGAGGAGGGGGGTGTTGGCATCCCTGATGTTTTTACCAAGGCATTGGCTTTGTTTTGGGTGTCGTTGCGTCAGTATTTGGGGGTGGGTGGGGGCCTCGGTGCGCTTGGGATTTATTTCTGTTCTGTTCGGTTTAGCTATTTGCTTGAGTTAGGGGCTGGGTGTGAGGTCGCCTTTTGTACACCTGCTGTGTATTCGTGGGCAGTTGGGATTCTGCGGAAGCTCTGTCGTGTTCCAGGGTTTTTGTCCCTGTCATGTCGGGGGGTTTATGGGGTTCTCCTTCGTCGTGTGAGCCATCGGGTTGAGGGTTTGTTTCCATGCTGGGATTGGGGGGGGATTTGGTCGGTCTTGGGTGGGCGGCATTTGGCTCCCCAGCAGCAGGAGTTTCTCTTTAGGATGCTGCACGAGTCCTTGCCGTCGAATGATCGTTTGTGTATGCTTGGGTTGCGTTCTTCCGCGACATGTGCACATTGTGGATTGGTTGAGACGCAGTTACATGTGTTTTATTTTTGTGAGAGGGTACAGGGTTTAGTTGCTTGGTTGCATGATGTGATTGCGGTGTTCTGTGGGCTCGGGTTTCAGGGGGATGTTTTACGGTTCCTGTTTCTTTCGTTTCCTCAGGGCTCCGGGCGGCTTCGGAACACTCTGAGTGTCTTGATTGCGGATTATGTGTTTTGCGTGTGGGTTGGGCGTTTGGAGGGCTATGGGGTTCGCCGAATTCTGGGTTTTCTGCAGGGGCGTTTGCGTTTCACATGGTGGTGGTTGCGGCGTGCTTTTCCGGTGAGGTTTGCTGATTGGTTCACTGACGCCTATGTTCAGGGTGATGCTTTGGGGTTGGTGGGGGGTCTGGGGTTTGATTAGTGTTTTGGTGTGGTGTCGATGGATTTGGGGGGAGGGCTTCTTGGGTCATTTGGGCGTTTGGGTTGTGGGTATTCCCCCTGCCCCCGGAGGGCTTCCTCGGCGGTGCGTTGTGTGTGTTTGCCTGCACTGTGCTTTTGTGTTGCTCCTTGTGTGTTTGTCCTTGTTGTGTGTGTTTTGTGTTCCTTTGCCGGATCCTGCGTGTTCCGCTGTTTTTTTTTTGTGTGTATATTTATTTCTGTGGGCGTTTTTTGTGGTGTGTATGTGTATGTATCTTTTCGTTTGTTCCACCGGTTCCTGCGTGCTCCGGTGCTGTGCACCTGGTTATGTGGGCTTCTGCCTTGTGTGTGTGGCCCTTTTGGGTACTTTTATCCGTCATGCTTCATGTAATTTTTCCCTTGTGTTATTTTAATTTATTTTCTTTTTTTTTTATGCCGCTGGCTTATTATGTGTAGCTGCTCTGTGTGAGCCTTTGTGTTCTCTGTGTTACTCAAGTGGATCTTGTGTTATGTATGATTGGATTTCTTTTTTATGTTGTATTCTTGTACAAAAAAAAAAAAAAAAAAAAAAAAAAAAGATAGTCTTCATGCTCTTGCATTTGTTCTGTATAATGTTTGTTGTCTTAAGAGTTCTTTGGGTTCTTTACTGTGTACTTTGTCAGGCTTTGTATCTTTTTTATTGTGTATATTGTACTTTTATAAATAAAAAAAAAAAAAAAAATATACACTCTCCCTGTGTCCACCAACATTTTACATCCTAAACCAACCTCCACAGGAGGTAAGGTTCGTAACACCCACATCAGAGGGTGTCAACAATAAATGTTACAATTGTGGAGGAGACTACCCACACCTAGACGATGTTTGTCCTGCTCAAGGTAAGAAGTGCTATGAGTGTGGAAAACTTGGTCATTTTGGTGCTATGTGTCGTTCCGCACTCAAGAAACCACAGTCAGTGAATAAAAGCACTGTACGAGAATCAGGTCATAGGTGTCGAGGTGGTAAACGCAATATTGCACCTCAAATCCAGAATGTTAATAATGTACAAGACAACATGTCATTACAACCAGTCTCAGTTGACAGTGAATGTGATTGCATTTATGGAGTACAATCAATCACAGAATGGAATGATCTTCCAAACAACCCAGAGATATAGTATATATTGTTGGTATTTGTCTCAAAGTTCTCATTGACACTGGATCAAACATTGACATTATTGCTGAATGTCACTATAAAAAAATTAAAAAACAGTTCCCAAAGCTTGAAAACTATAATGGCAAATCCACTGCCTATGCTTCAAAGGTAGCCTTGTGTGGGATATTTGGGGCTTGACTATTTATTTAATTATTAAATTAATGAAATCAATTATGAAGGACCACCCACTTTTAAGAAAAGAGAGAAACTAATAAAAAGTGATCATTAGAAACACAAGGAAGAACCAGTGTCTTTGGCTAAATATTAAGAAGCATAATCACTTAAAAATTAATGGGCTGTATAGATAATTAACTTAAATCAAAGCCTCAAACACCTACACTGGGGGGGGGGGGTTATTGCTAGAACTTCATATACGTCTAGGAACTAGTGTGGTTCGTGCACCAGTTCATTGTGTAATAACTAATCGTATGACCAAATCAAAGAAATCTATAGAAGATTATCACCAGTAATTATAAAGATCATTAGCATCAGGAATTAATCATTCAAATAAACACAGATTATCTTCAGTGTACATGATTAGTATCCGATTAGATAAAATGATGTAGAAATAATGAATTTTAGAGTAAATAAACGAGTACAAAAAAGTCTTAGCTTTAAGACGATTTCAATGACATCATTCACACCTCATCCTCGTGATCTCCGGAATTCTTCGTAGAAACACTTGGAGGTGAATAACACGAAGTAATGTAACAGCTCGTGGACTCCTCACATGCGAGCTGTAATTTAAGGGATATCACGTAGCATTGAACTAGGCTACTGAAATATCTATATTCATGAAAATGGAAAATAAATTTGATATGGTACTAACGTTGGATTTATTATGGTCGCTCGATATAACGACAAGCTGCCCCGACATATACAATCTCTAATGATGCATCAAAAGGGAATTATATACTTAGCTAAGGGTACAAATTATGTTGAAGCTTGCCGATACCGCGTCTCAAGCTCAAACTCCTGCAATGTCGAACACGTGGTTGATAGCTTGGCTTGAATATCGACGCGTTATTAGTTGGCCGGTCACTGCAGATCACGTAGAACAATATTAACTCATTCTGTGTTGAGTACCAGGGTAATTCTTGCTGATAATCTCAACGTCACGTGTCTCAGACTCTGACGCCAGGACCTTATTGCTCAATTCCGCAACACGAGACTTCCACGCCACACACCATGGCGTCTCGATCCCCAATGGCTTCTCCCTCCTCTCCAACCCGCGTCCCGCATTCGCCACAGAAATTATTTATCACAAATAATATTATTTCGCGCAATTGTGGCTGAAATACTTTAATAAAGACTGGGTTGTAATTCTAGGGAGTTAAGTATTATTACTTTCTCGTCTTATGGTAGTAAACAAGAAATGGAGAAGACTTTAGTTTTCTCCATGGCATTCACGCGTGACGGTAAAATTATTATTTGATAACAATTGTAACTAAAAACTCTCGATTTGGAATTATTTGGGAGTTATGTTATCCATAAATAATTATCACACGGAATACTGATGATTTTAGAGAATCACATTCAATTCTCTAACACACTGGATATAAATGTGTTTAACTAGGTATAATCTGACGCAATACTGGTGCTTGGTTTCGTAAGAATTCCAGTATCCATATACAGATATAATAGTTCATGTGAACAGTATTGTTAGTAAGTTTTAGTAACTACAGTAATTAGTATATTTTAATACTAGTTTATAATAATACAATAGTATTGTATTAGTGTTGGAAATTTCCAACATAACTCCAGGGGAAGATTTCTCGGGTCGCAGGGTAATGTTGAGTACTGACATACCCATCCCGAAGTTAGTATTAATGTTAATATGTTAGTATGTTAGTACACACATAACAGATGTCCCGTAATTGTCAAGGACATACAAGAAACTTAAGTCTTGCAAAGAAATTCATGATGAATGGAACATGTTATTATGAATGATCTAAAGTTAATAACTAAGAAAGCCTACAATAAACTTTGTGACTGGTGTCGCTATGACATGTAATGTTTATGTTACTAAGTCTTAAAGTCTTGTAAACTCTCAGATACTCTAGACGAAATAATGTTATTATTAATAGCCTATACAACAATTAAGAATTAAATCACACAATTTAAAGTAACTGAGAATCTACTGTGATGAGAATGTTCTGGGTCATTGTGACTTGTAACGATTTGTTACTTGACATCACACCACAGTATCATCATGATTACTTTAATTGGATGGGAAGGTATTTGCTCTTGGTCAGAGCTATAATAGGCTTGTTGTTTCCGTTTACATTGTTGAGCAGCAGCTCTAGTGGGGCGGTTGCCTGGTGGATCAGAATTGTTGACCTCGGAAACTGTTGGTGAAGCTGGTTCTGGTAAACACTCTCGTTCTGCTAGTTCGAGAGGTACCAACTTCTCTAAGGTTTTTAAGGTAGTGTTGCCTCGGCACAAAACTTTCACTCCTCTCAGGATGCCTTGGTGATCTGGATGGATAGCAACAATTTTGCCTATGGGCCACTCTGACCTTGGTCCATCACTGTCAACCAATACTAGGTCTCCTGGTTTAAGTTGTACTTTATTATAGGGACTCGAAGCTCCATAGTGGTACTCTTGTAGAGCTGTGAGGTACTCTCGAGTCCACACCTCATTCCACCTTTCAATTACTCTTGAGAGATGTTGGTAACTTTCTACTAAGTCACTCCTGGTTACATGTGAAGGGTCGACGGGGTCCTCCTCTGCCAAAGGTATTAGAGGGCTCAGCAGACCTCCATGTATCAAGTGTGAGGGACTCAGAGGTTCTCTCTGTGAGAAATCATCTGATAGGTATGTTAATGGGCGATTGTTGACTCGCGCCTCGATTTCCACGACAAGTGTTTGGAGTTCGGAGTAACTAATTTTCTGTCGATGTAAGGTCTTCCTTAAACACTTCTTGACAGTTCCTATCATACGTTCGTAGAACCCACCTTGCCAGGGGGCTCTTGGAGCAATAAATTTCCAGTGGCATTGTCGTCTCTGCAGGACTGACTGCACTTCTGGATGATTCCATACCTCTCGCAGACAGGCTTCTCCTGCCACAAAATTTGAACCATTGTCCGATATCATTAGTTTGGGACAGGATCTGCGAGCTGCAAATCTACGAAAAGCTTGGATGAAGGCTTCAGCACTCATATCTGAAGTCACTTCTAGATGTACGCCTCGTGTGGTAGCACACGTGAAGAGGCAAATGTAAGCTTTCACTGGTATCTTATCTGGATTGCCAGTGAGAAGCAACGCTCCTGTGTAATCGACACCAGTGGTCTCAAAGGGACGAAGATGAACCACTCTTTCTTCAGGGAGTGGTGGAGGTCCTGGATAAGGACACACTCGAGCATCGTATCTTTTGCAGATCACACAGAATTTAATAATTGATTTGACTGTTTGACGACCTTGAGGAAGCCAGTATTTCTGTCTAAGGTCGGTGAGAGTGTCTAACACTCCACCATGCAAAGTACCATATTGATGGTGATGTAAAACTAGAAGTTTGGTAATGATGTGGTGACGTGGTAGAAGGATTGGATTCTTTGTATCCAGATCAATTTCTGCATGGAGCAAACGTCCTCCACACCTTAATATATTATGAGTGTTGGCATCATACCAGATACCGAGAGACTTGGTTAATTTATCTGGAAGATTTTCATATTCACTTCCATATGTCTCTTGCTGTGCACGTTTGATCCAGTAGAGGATAGGATTGGGAAACTTATGTCTGATTCCTATCTTAGCAAGAAAGTCAAACACATGTGCTGTCACTCTTAATAACTTACTTAAGTTAGAATAATTGTGAGGATTAATAGCTAAGATTCGATGAGGTTCTGGTTCTTTCATGGGAGTAGTGATATTGGTCACTATGACTTGTGGCTTTTGTTTGGGCCACTGACCACCAACAAGCCATGAAGGTCCATTAAACCACATCGAAGACTTGCTAAGTTGTTTTAGTGTCAATCCTCGAGATACGTAATCTGCAGGATTGTCCTTAGTGGGAACATGTCTGAATTTATATCCTGCAGATAATTCATGAATTTCCCTAACACGATTACTGACGTAGGGAGTTTTATTGTTGTTGTTTCTTACCCATTGCAAGACTGCTTCATTGTCTGACCACACGACAATCTCACCAAAGTGGATATTATTGAGTGTCTTGGTCAGGCAATGAGCCAATCTTACTCCCACCAGCAATGCAGTTAACTCCATTTGAGGTAAAGATCTCTTCTTAATGGGAGCAACTCTTGCTTTAGATGTGAGCAAAATTGATTGTGCACTATTAACTAAGTAGGCTACAGCGCCATACGCTTTGCCAGAGGCATCGCAAAAAACGTGCAAATTTGGTCCTGAAGCATTACGAGGAAATTTCAAAACACCTAACTGATTGAAATCCGTTGTGAGTATCTGCCATTTAGCTTGTAACTCACTTGGTAACGGACCATCCCATCCCATATGTTTCTGCCAGCATTAGGAGTTTGCCCCTTATTAATATAGGACTAAGTAAGCCTAAAGGGTCAAACGGTTGACAAACAAACGAGAGTAATTTTCTCATGGTAAGGAATGAATTATCGGTTTGTACTGACTTGACATTCATCTCGTCAGTACTTGTGTTCCATTCCACACCCAGAACCTTTAATTGATTAGGTACCTGATAACCTGGAAACTCTTTCTCGATTATCTGGTTTAATGATTTATTATTTGAGGCCCATGATTGTAGTGGCATATTGGCTCCTAATTACTCACGGTTAGCCTCATGGTAGATTTCTACCAAATTGGATTGATCATTTGTAGTTCCCTGGAAATTATCGACATACAAGTTGTCACTAATTTCTGCCTTATAAGGGCTATTTGACTTCCTCAAATGTGTATCTAATGTTGCTTGCAGTAGAAACGGGGAGGACGTCGCTCCAAATAGCACTGAGGCAAAACGATATGTTATGATATCACTGTTAGGATCCAGTGGGTCCTTAATTCAGAGAAACTTGGTGTAATTACGATTCTCTTCCTGTAAACCTACTCTAAGGAAAGCTTTACTGATATCATCAGTGTAAGCAAAAATACCAGTACGGAATCGTAATAGCACATCATGTAGCCTTTGAGTTAGGCTAGGTCCTGTTTGGAGACATTCATTCAAAGACACACTGCTTGGCTTCACTTTAGCACTACAGTTGAAGACAATACGTATTGGTGTCGTCAATGAATCTTTCACCACAGCGTGATGGGGTAAATAGTGACCTATTTTCCGGTCATCATTATCAACAACCTCGATAAATTTACTGTTGAGTTGTTGTTGGATTAGTTGATGATACATGTTCAGTTTGTCTGGCTGCTTCTTCAGTCGTGTTAATTGAGACTGCAATTGCGAGGCTGCCATGAAATAATTAACTGGAAGTTGCGGATGATTCAACTTCCATGGTAGTCTCACCCAGTATTGTTTATCTTTATAGACAACTGTATCCAGATATTGTTGGTAAGTCCACATATCATCAGGGCTTGGTTGTTCAGGGATAATACCTAAAGTGTCTAAATCCCTCAGACGATGTACAGGTGGATCAGACTCTATATCTTCAGATATTTCTCTGAAATGTAGGGGTGACTGTTCCAAGCCTAGTCACGCCACTATTATATTGTTAGATTGTTGGTTGGTTGACGCTGGATTTTGTTGGAAAAGCACCGGTCCAGTAAGCAACTTGCCTCCAGCAGATGACAACAAAGTCATTCCGTGTTGTCTGGTGCATCCCGTTATAAATTTATAATAATGGTCAGCGCCTATAAGGATACCAACATCAGTGAGGCAGTCAGAATTTATTTTGTAATCTGCTAGCCTCATGCGGTTTCATTTAAGATATTTCGCAGTGCGAGCTAATCCTGTGACCTGCAGGTCTGTAGGAAGTTTGTCTACTACTACCGCTTGCATGGGACTAGTGGAAGATCCAAGTCTCACTAATACCTTAACTACTTGGTATTCACGAGGTCCACTATTAGTCAAGAAACCAGAAATATTCAATCTCACACTTTTGGCAGGTTTTAATTTTAACTGCTCGACTAATTGTTGTGTAATGAAGGTTTTCTGTGATCCTTGATGAAAAAGACCTCTAGTGTTAACTCTAGATTTCCTGTTAATTAATCTAAGTTGAGCTGTAGGCAGAGTAGTATTATTGCCTGACTCAGTAGCAAGTACATTTATTTCTTGATGTACTTTGCAATATTGTACTGTGGTAGAATTCGTGGAATTCTCCCCAGTTGTCATGGATTGGGTAGAAATTTTTCTACATAAGGCATAGTGATGTACACCTTTGTTGCATCTACTGCATGAACGTAGTTGCACTACACATTTATTGGGATCATGAGAGCCCATGCACTTGGTGCACCTGTGTATTTCTTGTAACCGTTTAATCCTGGTATTAAAGTTAGGATAAACAGTGCATTGGTAGGTGGCATGTTCTTGACTACAGAACAGACACCTTATCTCTCTGGTTGCCTTTGTCCCTTGAGTAGACAAGTCATTGGTTACACCAGAAGGAGATACTGAATAAGTACCTACATTACCACTCCCCTTTCCAGTGGATGGAGCAGTCCTAGGTTTAAATTTATTAGACTTATTTAAAGTCGTTTTTGGTTTGACTGAAGTGTCAATATGAGCTGAGTTACGATGGGAGTTAGCAGAGAAGTTTGAAACACTTTTCCCATCTTGGTTGGCTCTTTGTCTTTCGACTAAGGTATGTAGACTTTCTGTAATTTCTTTCAAGGTCAGAAAGGTCTTATTGTACATAGTACACAATTTATCTAAGGTTTCTCTTGGCAATTTCCGCCTAACAACTACTTTGGTCATCCATTCAGCTGTCTGAATTTGGACTTTAAGGCTTAAGGCCTTGAGTAAAGATTCTAACTCTAGCCTGAAAGTTTGGAGAGAATCTGTAGAATTATTAGCAGATGGTAAATCTAGCAATTTTTGAACTAAGACAGTAATAGTTCTCTCCGTGTTATCGTAGTTGGTTTTGAGCAATTGAACAGCTAGGGTGTAACCATCACTGGTCAGTGTTATATTAGAGATTACTTTCAAGGCTTCATTCCGTAACAAGCCTTGTAAATATGTGAATTTGGTGGTTTGAGGAATGTTGATTTTAGAGTCTACTGCATCCACGAATTTACTCCAGAAATCATCCCCAACTTTCACTCTCGTTACCAGAGAATGTGGGTATGTTGATTTGAGGTAATTTGACATCAGGATTTGTACGTGCAGTAGAAGTTATTGTTAATTTGTTTTTAGCAATTTGCTTCTTAAAGGGTAGAAGCTTAACCCGTATATCTTCTTCATACTGGGCTAAGTCATTTACAACATCCTCAAGCTCACTATCATCTACAGAAGTTGAGTGAAGTTCTGTCAAATACAGATTCATGTGTTGCTTAATATGGGTAAATTTGCTTTCAGCAACTTGAAGTAAATCTTCTAATTCAAAGTAGTCAACAGGTGACTGTTGTGACAGATTTTGACATTTAGTAATCTGTCGGGTCAAATGACCTTTCAGACCGATAAGGGTCCTTTTCATTTTTTCAGCCGTTTCCATTTTGGTGGGTAAAGGCTGGTTTGACAGTAAATATTTGTTACTGAGATAACTGGGATATTGACTCATTCAATGGAGTTCAATATCAATAATAATAGCCTAATATACTTGAATAGACTACACTACCTCGTTCAGAGGTTAATTTACCTAACACGAAATAACTAATTATTTTGAGCAGTGCTCGAGCTTCACCATTAACTTTCGTCTGGTTAGCTCTTCTATATCACCATTAGATGTAATGGTAATCATTCAGCAGCACTCAACATATATACACACAAAATAATGAGTACAAGAAGAAATCATATGGATATACTCTAATCAGAGTTATCTCGAGGTTTAATCCCACCCTTGATAGGGTCAGCACAAAAGGTATAATACATATACTACTAACTACCTCAAGTCTAATTGAGATAAATTTTACCTAAGAAACTACAAATTTATTTAGTCTGTGTTTGTGCCAAATTCAGCACAATCACAGCCTAAATTCCTACCTAATAAAGGTTGGCAAAGATTATATTGTGGTGCAATAATGTGAATATATAGTTGTGCTGTATTTTTGTGTTTTTTTGGATTTTATAGTTTATATATTATATATACACTGGTAGAAATTATGTGTATAAGAAATTATGTGTATAAGAAATTAAATGAACACAAGAGAATTAATTGTGTATGGCAAGTATTCTACTGCTGTAAATAATATTTAACTCCTGAATGTACTCCTAATTGTGGAATAAAATGTTATCAGGGTTAGTAATGATTAATTAGTATGGGATCAGCAATTTGTACTAATATACTGGATCCTAAAATGTTAATGAATCCACTGACTTAAGTGAATCAGTAATTATGGAATGAATTCAGGCTATAATGGACAATCTGCTGACAGCCGTATATTGAAATATTTGTATAGCCCAAATGGTTAACACATAATTGGTGTTAGTGAGGAATTATTATACAAGTTATGAGCTGATGGCCTCGCCTTTTGTTACGGGGCGTTAATGTATTGATTTTCTGTTGCTTTACCTGTTGCCTCTTGTTGTATGTTTTGTTTTTCTGGAGGTGTTGTTTTGTACTGTGATTGCTGGATTGCCATTGTATTCTGTTTTGTGCTTTGATGTATGCTGTATTTTTCATGTTTTTCTTGTGTATGTGTTTTGTTGTGCTATGCTGTTTTGTTGTGCTCTGCTGTCGGCCCTTCTGGCCGGTGGTCTATTGTTTTCCTTTATGTATTCTGTATTTTTATTGTATTTAATTTGCATGCTCTGCATGTAAAAATAAAAAAAAAGAAAAAAAAAAAGTTATGAGCTGTTGCTCCTGGTGACCTAAAGATTCTTACTTCAGTATGAGGTATAGGTCTAAGTGTTGTGGGTAATTGACTGTGTCCCACGAGTGCTACCTTATACATGAGGTGTAAGTAGCAATGACTTCGTGTGACTTAGGCTAACCTATGTGTTACGCTGTTGGTAGACACAATTAATTAAAATGGTTAGTCTAGACTACTTCACACGGTGATTAGTTATTACTAATTAGTATGTATATTTATATTTTATGTTTATCCGGTTCGATAAGGACCATAATGTGGGATATTTGGGGCTTGACTCAATTTATTTAATTATTAAATTAATGAAATCAATTATGAAGGACCACCCACTTTTAAGAAAAGAGGGAAACTAATAAAAAGTGATCATTAGAAACACAAGGAAGAACCAGTGTCTTTGGCTAAATATTAAGAAGCATAATCACTTAAATAATTAATGGGCTGTATAGATAATTAACTTAAATCAAAGCCTCAAACACCTACATTGGGGGGGGGGGTATTGCTAGAACTTCATATACGTCTAGGAACTAGTGTGGTTCGTGCACCAGTTCATTGTGTCATAACTAATCTTATGACCAAATCAAAGAAATCTATAGAAGATTATCACCAGTAATTATAAAGATCATTAGCATCAGGAATTAATCATTCAAATAAACACAGATTATCTTCAGTGTACATGATTAGTATCCGATTAGATAAAATGTAGAAATAATGAATTTTAGAGTAAATAAATGAGTACAAAAAAGTCTTAGCTTTAAGACGATTTCAATGACATCATTCACGCCTCATCCTCGTGATCTCCGGAATTCTTCGTAGAAACACTTGGAGGTGAATAACACGAAGTAATGTAACAGCTCGTGGACTCCTCACATGCGAGCTGTAATTTAAGGGATATTACGTAGCATTGAACTAGGCTACTGAAATATCTATATTCATGAAAATGGAAAATAAATTTGATATGGTACTAACGTTGGATTTGTTATGGTCGCTCGATATAACGACAAGCTGCCCCGACATATACAATCTCTAATGATGCATCAAAAGGGAATTATATACTTAGCTAAGGGTACAAATTATGTTGAAGCTTGCCGATACCGCGTCTCAAGCTCAAACTCCTGCAATGTCGTACACGTGGTTGATAGCTTGGCTTGAATATCGACGCGTTATTAGTTGGCCGATCACTGCAGATCACGTAGAACAATATTAACTCATTTTGTGTTGAGTACCAGGGTAATTCTTGCTGATAATCTCAACGTCACGTGTCTCAGTCTCTGACGCCAGGACCTTATTGCTCAATTCCGCAACACGAGACTTCCACGCCACACACAATGGCGTCTCGATCCCCAATGGCTTCTCCCTCCTCTCCAACCCGCGTCCCGCATTCGCCACAGAAATTATTTATCACGAATAATATTATTTCGCGCAATTGTGGCTGAAATACTTTAATAAAGACTGGGTTGTAATTCTAGGGAGTTAAGTATTATTACTTTCTCGTCTTATGGTAGTAAACAAGAAATGGAGAAGACTTTAGTTTTCTCCATGGCATTCACGCGTGACGGTAAAATTATTATTTGATAACAATTGTAACTAAAAACTCTCGATTTGGAATTATTTGGGAGTTATGTTATCCATAAATAATTATCACACGGAATACTGATGATTTTAGAGAATCACATTCAATTCTCTAACACACTGGATATAAATGTGTTTAACTAGGTATAATCTGACGCAATACTGGTGCTTGGTTTCGTAAGAATTCCAGTATCCATATACAGATATAATAGTTCATGTGAACAGTACTGTAGTAAGTTTTAGTAACTACAGTAATTAGTATATTTTAATACTAGTTTATAATAATACAATAGTATTGTATTAGTGTTGGAAATTTCCAACACCTTGCAAGTGATTGGAACTTTCATTGCAGAGATTAAGTCAAAGAGTGCAATGCTCAGTTACAAGACTTCAACCAAATTGGGGCTACTTCAGCTTTCTAATGCTGTAGCAGTGGAATCTGCAAACAATGTTGATGCTATTGTTGCTGAATTTTTTGATCGATTTGAACCTATAGATTGTTCTACTGATAGCAAAGCTCATCTGCACATTAACCCAGATGTAATTCAAGTTGCCGAGGAATATGTACACTCTGTAACCTGTGATGCAGTCCCTAAGGCTCTCACTCTTGATGAAATCCGTACTGCAACCCTAGAGGACCCAACTCTGCAAGCAACAGTGGATGCATTGATTAAGAAAAAGTTTCCACGCATCCCACCCTCAGGAGTTGACCAAGATGCATTCAAAGCACTTAAACGCATCCAGACAGAATTAAGTGTTACGCAACAACGCGACACCGTGCTGCGAGGTACTCGTATTGTCATTCCAGCTGTTCTCCAGCAACGTGCTCTGAAGCTTGCACATCAAGGACACCAAGGTCTTGTTAGGATCAAACAGCTGCTACGAGAAAAGGTGTGGTTTCCTGGCATTGATCGTTAAGCAAAGGACATGCATGATGCCTGTGTCCCTTGCCAAGCTGCAGTGGATACTTCAAGACCAACACCTCTACAACCTTCACCACTACTTGCTGCACCATGGACGGAAGTATCGATGGACTTCTGTGGACCGCTACTGTCATGACGCTGAACCCCGGTTCATTCCGAACACAGCGATTACACAACACATAACACCTTGCCTCAGCAACCGTTACTACCACCGTGTACTCCTACACACACCAGACCCTTGAGGCGTACCACTAGGTTTGTACTGGAACACAATGAATGAACATATGGAAGGTATTTAAAGGCCGTCGGGTTTTGTCATTTAATTACAAAGAATAGACTCTGACAAATAAATACATATTAACATACTCTATTAGGTCAATACACTTCCAATACCCATAGACCACTTGACCTCCGCGATCACCACCCACACTCGTAACTTCCGCCTAAGTCCCTAATACGGAATGATTACTACAACGCTCCACACCCGGTTAGTCTTCCATTCAATACTCACATACTGCAGACTTAACTTGGTCACTAAGATCACATCAGGTTCTCGCATAGCTGTCTACTACACTTCGCTGCTGCCGCAAACGGGGATCCAAAGGACTTACTAGTTCAACTCCCACAATCAGACTGACTCCAGTCAGCCATCTATCTCAACCATTTCACCCCGCCTCTCAAGGAAGGTATAATCCGATTAACCTTATCCCTAGAGCGGTAACCTTGATCCTAGAAGCCTGACGAAGAATAATTCCTCTTTCCAGGAATTATTAATTTGGCTAAACAGCTTCGGTCTTAATCCATTGACCTTTCTTAGATATGTGATCCATAGTCTGTCTACTTACATGTACTTCCAATCATCATTCGTTAAGTGTTGTAGTAATGATCCTCTAGCTAATAATTCCTACTAACTTGTGGATTACAACACCACTCCCCTCCTTAAACACGCATGTCCCCATATGCATCATTGCAATGGTTCCATTAGTGCAAGGACCTGGAGGATGCACCCACCATATGTGTACAACTAAGAAATCATCCAATAAGTTCATTATACACACGATGAAATAAATTAAAATTTTCCCCGACATGACTCACAACACTTCTCCAACATATACATTTTATTCACATCATATCACAGGTTAAATAGTCTGTAATAATTTTTCCCATCTCCAACAATGCACATATACCTAAACTGCTGACATATAATTACATACAAACATAAACATAAAATTACATTGACCAGAATGCTGGCACTTAAACAGAAATGACACTAGTCATTATTATATACACAACACATATATATCTAAGGTTCTTCATCCTTAGTAATAAGTTAATTAAAATTTAACATCTTGCCCTGTACTGTTGACATAAGGCTTACAATGATCACACAATGTTTCACTGGCCTCCTCCACAATTGGCAGCATCACCTCTCTTGTCTTCGTGTCCCATGGTTGCTAGGTCATAGATCCTCCATAACCCAGACAAAACCCAGGCTGTCCAGCCTGGTGAATGTTGTCAATGTCCCATCGTTGCTCTGAGCTAACGTGATCCTGGCCTCCAGAGCAACGGTGATTCCTACCCCAGGGTCATGTTCCCTCGGGTCTGTGCTGACGTCTCGTTCCAGGGCACCAATCCCAGAACGCTGTAGATCCCTCACAGCTCTCTGGTCTAGGCCCATCCGCCCAGAGTGTGTCCACCTGTATTCACACCTTCCCGACTGCTGTACCTGCAAAATATTCCCTCGGAGCCCCCTGGCTCGATCCCATTATTACATGACACCCCCTCGGCTCCTTACTCTCTCCCCGTATATAGCCTGAGCGCAGCTGCAAAACCATTGCAGCTGGCCCTTATCCCTGCTTTGATGTCAGGGGGCGAATTTCGCCTATAACATCACGTTGGCTTCACTTCCTTCCCCTTTTTTTTCTAGAATAACTGAGTGTAGCCTCATAGCTTCCCTTCTACTCTACCTGAAGCTCTGTGACATGATCCCGGGGACCTTCTCAAGCCTAACACTCAGTAATGGTGCCGATGAGGTAATATACAGTATATACATACACATACATTATCACAATAAATACCTCATTAAAATAATTTCACACTTATGTCACTAAAACATCATACTGCCACTGGCTCGCCTCTAGCGAGATTCATGTAACAACTTAATAAGAAATTAGTATATCTACTTCGCTCGTCCACTGCAACCACCAACACCTGAAATTTTGAAATTCTACATTATAATCTTATCCATAACACTTACCCACTCCGACACACCATCACCTCTGGTCAACCCAACCGCTGACCCGCCAAACACACACCGAAACTACGACGTTGGTACAACGTTCGAACAAGTTTTAACACCTCCTAACCAGTTATAACAACCAATATAGCAAGTTGTAACAACGTTCTAATACGTCATATACACGTTAAGCCAAGATGTAACAACTTTATTACAAGTTGTAACAAGCGGAAAATAGGGACAGTTACGGTTTGTGTTTCCAGGGGATGACCTCATTATAACACCACGTCTCTCAACAGCCAGGCTCTGCGTCCTGACGCACCTGACCTCATTACACCGATACTCACCGTACCCACCACCACCTGGCCTCCTGTGCCGCTATGCACTCCACAACACCACACTCCATACCAGGCGTCCAAACGCCACAACACTACACATGCTACTCTACACCACACTCTACACCTGCGTTAACATACTTCAACGCTAATGTCTACAATACACCCGGTGTTACAACAACCAGTTATGCTACGCATGCTACACCTTGGCGCTACAATGCCAACAATGTCATGCACTATACTACATCCATAATATCAACAGTCAAAACATGCACATTTCACTACAGTAAATACTATGCATTACGCTGGCGTTTAATAAGCCACTACACGTGCATTACACTACACACCCCGGCGTACAAACGCCAATACACAACCATGCACTACACTTGGCGTCCAAACGCCAATACACACTGCGTCGCCACGTCCCAACGTCACACACCCCCACCAACAGGACACGCTCCCCGTGTCCCACGGTAATATTCTCCATAATGCTACCTGCACCCACAAAAAATCTCCATGGACCTCTCCAGGGTACGCTTGACGTCGAACCCCTGACGTCAAATTATGCGTCGCTCGCTATGCCAAGGCATCCATAATTCACTGCGCCTATTTTCTGTATCTACACCTGACAACGCCGGAACTCGCACAGTACTTTAGGTAATATTTTATTATCCTTAAAATATTCGATTTACACGTTACATGAAATTTAATTAACTTTAAATTACGTAGTTTTCACGCTTAATTTCACCTTAGCAACGATTTCTCACTATTTCCGCCTTACCAACGATATAAAACAAGCTCCAAGGTGCGGCTCGCTTGGCCCACCCATCGCTTGGCCCGCACATGGCCGCACATGGCCCATGCTGGCCCACATTCACCCGCGCTAGTTTACCTCGCCACGCTGTATAATCCGCACTACGAACACTGTATAATCCGCACTACGAACACTGTATAATCCGCACTACGAACACTGTATAATCCGCACTACGAACACTGTATAATCCGCACTACGAACACTGTATAATCCGCACTACGAACACTGCATTTGTTTTGGATATCGATGCTTCAGTGGTCCAGACTTGCCTCTTAGCCGTCTCTCGTTGCGGGAATCTGGAAAGAAAGAAATAAACCCTACATGTGCCCCACAATTGCCTTGTCCCTTTAATTAACTAACTCCTCTGACCTGGTCTCACCTGACCCTTCTTTCCTCCGTCTAGTAACCACCATTCTCACCACAACCCGACGTCTACCATTTCCCGAACATTTCCTCACCAACTAAACCAGAACCACACTTCCTTCATCTCGCACAGTGTTCCAAAACCTATTTGCGCTGCCACCAAATATGTCGTCTACCAATTCCCTAACATTCCCTCACCAACTAAACCAAGAACACTATGAGGTGACAGATGAAACGTCTTTAAAGACCGTCGGGTTTTGTCATTTAATTACAAAGAATAGACTCTGACAAATAAATACATATTAACATAGGTCAATACACTTCCAATACCCATAGACCACTTGACCTCCGCGATCACCACCCACACTCGTAACTTCCGCCTAAGTCCCTAATACGGAATGATTACTACAACGCTCCACACCCGGTTAGTCTTTCATTCAATTCTCACATACTGCAGACTTAACTTGGTCACTAAGATCACATCAGGTTCTCGCATAGCTGTCTACTACATTTCGCTGCTGCCGCAAACGGCTATCCAAAGGACTTGCTAGTTCAACTCCCACAATCAGACTGACTCCAGTCAGCCATCTATCTCAACCATTTCACCCCGCCTCTCAAGGAAGGTATAATCCGATTAACCTTATCCCTAGAGCGGTAACCTTGATCCTAGAAGCCTGACGAAGAATAATTCCTCTTTCCAGGAATTATTAATTTGGCTAAACAGCTTCGGTCTTAATCCATTGACCTTCCTTAGATATGTGATCCATAGTCTGTCTACTTACATGTACTTCCAATCATCATTCGTTAAGTGTTGTAGTAATGATCCTCTAGCTAATAATTCCTACTAACTTGTGGATTACAACACTACCAACTGGAGAGTACTTGATGGTAGTCATTGATGATCACTCACGTTATCCAGAAGTAGAAATCATCACTTCCACATCTGCAAAGGCTGTCATCCCGAAGCTCGACAAGATCTTTTCAAATTTTGGCATTCCTGAAGTTGTCAAGACGGACAATGGACCGCCATTCAATGGACAAGACTTCGTCAACTTTGCTGAGCATATTGGATTCAAACACCGCCGTGTGATGCCACTACATCCTCAAACAAATGGAGAAGTCGAGAGATTCATGCAACCTCTCACGAAAGCTGTACGCTGTGCTCATGCCAAAGGACGATCCTGGAAACAAGCTATGTATGCTTTTCTCAGGAACTACCGTGCAACACCACATGGAACACTGGGCAAGTCGCCTGGCGAACTTTTATTTGGACGTCCTATGAGAATCGCACTACCTGTCATGCCAGCCGTGATAACGGATGATCGTCTCGCTGAGAAGGATGCACTAGCCAAGGACAAAATGAAAATTGCTCATGATCAACGTGCAAAGGAACAATTCATAAAGGCTGGAGATACTGTTCTCGTTAAAAAGAAAAAAGAGGGAAAGCTAGATATGCCGTATGATACAAAACCATATAAAGTGATTAGTGTAAAAGGAACTATGATATGATGAGGATTGTAGTCCAAGTTGTTGTAGTTGTTGTTCAAGTCCTCCAAGAGGACTTGAACAAACTATATAGATGGTCGGAGAAATGGCTACTGGAGATCAAAACAAGTAAATGAAAAGTTATGGAAATAGGTTTAGGTGACAGGAGATCAAAGGGACTGTACACAGTGAAGGAAAACTACCTACCTGTGACCCCTCTGTGGTGTCTCCATGCCGTGGTGAGGGGCTCACGTACACCTCCCTGGGACCGGTGTGGGTTGCCTTTGCCCCGTCTCCTGCCCCTCTTTGATGATGTACGTGCAGAAGGGCACCACGAAGGGGCCTTGTGAGCCATCGAACCACCCACTGGAGGGGTGGTTCGTGAGGGACCGCCCTGAGTGGATGGTTGGGTGTCCAGGCTAGGGTGATAGGGGAAATGGGGTCCTAGCACCAGTGTGGGAGAATGGACGATGTAGTTTGACTACCCCTGTTGAAAAGGGAGAGCTGGGGACGACGCCCTCTTCCTGCACTGGACCACGCTCTGCCTTCCTGACTGCCCTGGTAGGTGGCATCCCTTGAATCCAGGTCCCAAACCTTTAGATTGATTGATACATTGTTGACGACACGACTTCTCTTACCCAGGCTTGTGGGGTGGGCGACCAGGTTCCTGAGTCGGACTGTGCTGGAAGACCGGGCTCTGTAACCCCCGCTACAGGGCCCGGTTTGGGCCCAGACCGGACTACTCCTCTCTGCTCCCCTCCCTCCTCAGTGGTTGGGTCGAGCCCCAAGCCCTCTGTGGTGACTGCCTCGTCCCCTTGCACGGCTCCATCTCTCATTGTGACTACTGCGCCTTATGGCCCATCTCTCTCTAGAGGTTCTCACCGCCGTCCCCGCCACGGCCGCTCTCGTATGCTCCCTTCCCATACTAATTCGTACCATACCTTGTTTGGTCCTGCTACGTGGACTAAGTACTATGACCTCCATCTTTTAGATTCTACCCCTCCTGTTGATTTTTCCCTTCACAGGCACCTTGTTGATTCAGTAGATGCCTCTGTTACTTTCAATCCCACCCGTCTTGGTTCACGAGTCGTTGGTGCTCCTTCTCAGGATGCAGCCTCCTGCTTGGCCGCCATATCTTACATTAGCGAGACCCTTGTTTGGGTCTGGCGGGGCGTCACCAGTGGAGTCCCGCAGGGTTCAGTCCTCGGACCTATACTGTTTCTGATATATGTAAACGATCTCCCAGAGGGTATAAAATCGTTCCTCTCACGGTTTGTTGATAATGCAAAAATTATGAGGAGGATTAAAACAGAGGATGACAGTAAGAAGCTACAAGATGACCTAGACAGACTGAGTAAATGGTCCAACAAATGGCTGCTAAAGTTAAACCCGAGTAAATGCAAAGTAATGATACTAGGCGAGGGAAACAGGAGGCCAGGCACAGGATACAGAATAGGAGATGAAGTACTTCATGAAACAGACAGAGAGAGAAAGATCTAGGAGTTGATATCACATCAAACCTGTCTCCTGAATCCCACATAAAAAGAATTACGTCTGCGGCATATGCGAGGCTGGCTAACATCAGAACAGCCTCAGGAACCTGTGTAAGGAATCATTCAGAAACCTGTATACCATGTATGTAAGACCAATAATGGAGTATTATGTAGTAATATGCGGCCTCAGCATGAAGCCCGAACCTTGTTAAGGACAAGACGAAGCTTGAAAAAGTTCAGAGGTATGTCACTAGGCTAGTCCCAGAACTAAGAGGCATGAGTTACGAGGAAAGGCTGCGGAAAATTCACCTCACGACACTGGAAGACAGAAGAGTAAGGGTTTAGACATGATCACTACCTACAAAATTCTCAGGGGAATTAACAGGGTAGATAAGGATTAACTGTTTAATACGGGTGGTACGCGAACAAGGGGACACTGGTGGAAACTGAGTACCCAAATGAGCCACAGGGATGTTAGAAAGAAGTTTTTCAGTGTCAGAGTAGTTAACAGGTGGAATGCATTAGGCAGTGATGTGGTTGAGGCTAACGCCATACACAGTTTCAAATGTAGATATGATAGTGCCCAATAGGCTCAGGAACCTGTACACCAGTTGATTGACAGTTGAGAGGCGGTACCAAAGAGCCAGAGCTCAACCACCGCAAGCACAAATAGGTGAGTACAAATAGGTGAGTACACGCTACACACTCTCCATGACCTATTGGTCATGGGGCACCTAAATCATGGAGAGATAAATTGGGAATCAGGTAATCCCCCATGGAGGGGACGAAACGTGGGGAGCAAAGTTAGTAGATGTTTTAGACGGGAATTTCCTAACACATCACGTGAAGGAAAACACAAGGAAAAGGGCGGAGATGCACCGAGCCTATTAGACCTGATTTTCACCCAGAACGTAGAAGACATCGAGAATTTGGAACATGAAATACCTCTAGGGGCCAGCGACTATTTTGTCCTAGTCTTTGACTACATGATGGAATTCAAACTTGTGACCAAGGGACAAGAAATCTTGGAAAGGAGAGTTGACTAGAGGAAAGGGGACTACAGGAGAATAAAGGACTATCTGGGAGAAATGAAGTGGGAGGAAGAAATTAGAGGAAAAACAGCCCAAGATGGACCTAGTCATACGGAAATGCCAGGAGGCCGAAGAGAGAGGTATACCAAAAATAAAGGGAAAAAGTAAGAGGGAATATAATAACCCATGGTTTAATAGACAGTGTCAGGAAGCAAAAATGGCCAGCAGATTGGAGTGGAGGAAGTACAGAAGTCAAAGGACAGATGACAACAGGATCAGATGCAACAGAGCATCTGTATATGTATTATCACATATACAGAAAGTGATAAGGAAATCTGAGAGGCACTGAATGCCAGTTTCCATGGAGTGTTCGCAACCGAGCCTGAGCAGTTCCTATTATTAGTAGTGATTAACATTGCTGAAAGACTATCAGATATAGAGGTGACAGCAGAGGAGGTAATGAAACAGTTGACAACACTGGATGCAACTAAAGCGGCTGGACCAGACACAGTACCACCGTGAATACTAAAAGAGGCAGTGCAGGCCTTCAGCGTGTCTCTGGCAAGGGACGTTAATTAATCACTTATGTCGGGAGAATTGCCCAATTGCTAGAAGAGGGCAAATGTTGTATCGATTTTCAAGAAAGGTGATAGGGAGGAGGCACTTAACTATAGACCTGTATCACTGACAAGCATTCCCTGTAAAATACTTGAAAGAATAATTAGGCTACGACTGGTTGCACACCTGGAGAACGTTAGGTTTGTGAACAAACATCAACATGGGTTCTGGAAAGGGAAATCGTGCCTAACAAACTTTTTGGAATTCTATGATAAAATAACGAGGATAAGACAGGACAGGGAAGATTGGGCAGACTGCATATTTCTGGACTGCCAAAAAGCCTTTGATACAGTACCGCACATGAGACTGCTGTTCAAACTCGAGAGGCAGGCGGGGGTGGGAGGAAAGGCCCTAGCATGGATAAGGAACTACCTAACAGGAAGGAGCCAAAGAGTTACGATAAGAGGCGAGAAGTCGAACTGGTGAACGTAATGAGTGGAGTACCTCAAGGATCGGTGATGGGACCAATTCTATTTATAATACATGTTAACAAAATGTTTACAGGAAAAGAGTCCTACATGTCGATGTTCGCGGATGATACAAAGTTGATGAGAAGAGTTGTGACAGATGAGGATTGTAGGATCCTCCAAGAGGACTTGAACAGGTTGCAGAGATGGTCAGAGAAATGGCAACTGGAGTTCAACATGAGCAAATGTAAAGTTATGGAAATGGAACTAGGTGATTGGAGACCAAAGGGGCAGTACACAATGAAGGGGAACTGCCTACCTGTGACGACGCGTGAAAGAGATCTGGGCATAGACATAACACCTAATCTATTCCCTGAGGCACATATAAATTGGATAACGACAGCAGCGTACTCTACACTGGCAAAAGTTAGAACATCATTCAGAAACCTAAGTAAGGAGGCATGTAGGGCACTTTACACTGCCTACATGAGGCCAGTCTTAGAATATGTCGCCTCATCATAGAGTCCCCATCTGAAGAAGCATATAAGAAAACTGGAAAAGGGTCAGAAGTTTGCAACGAGACTCGTCCCAGGGTTACGAGGTATGAGGTATGAAGGAACTGTGCCTTGCGACACTAGAAAAAAGAAGGGAGAGGGGGGGATATGATAGGAACGTATAAAATACTCAGGGGAATTGACAGAGTGGACAAAGACGAAATGTTCACACAGAATAGTAACAGAACGAGGGGACATGGGTGGAAGCTGGAAACTCAGATGAGTCACAGAGATGGTAGGAAGTTTTTTTAGCGTGAGAGTAGTGGGAAAATGGAATGCACTTAAGGATCAGGTTGTGGAAGCAAATACTATTCATAGTTTTAAAACTAGGTATGATAGGGAAATAGGACCGGGGTCATTGCTGTAAACAACCGATGGCTCGAAAGGCGGGATCCAAGAGTCATTGCTTGATCCTGCAGACACAAATAAGTGAGTACACACACACACACACACACACACACACACACACACACACACACACACACACACACACACACACACACACACACACACACACACACACACACACACACACACACACACACACACACACACACACACACACACACACACACACACCCACACAAACACACACAACACACACACACACACACACACACACACACACACACACACACACACACACACACACACACACACACACACACACACACACACACACACACACACACACACACACACACGCGCGCGCACACACACACACACACACACACACACACACACACACACACACACACACACACACACACACACACACACACACACACACACACACACACACACACACACACAGAACTGTGTCTACCACTCTCCATAGTGTATAACAAATCACTGGCAACAGGGGAACTGCCAGATATTTGGAAAGCAGCTAACGTAGTCATGATATACAAGAAAGGGGATAGACAGGAGGCACTGAACTACAGGCCAGTGTCCCTAATCTGCATGCCATGCAAGCTGATGGAGAAGATTGTGCGAAAAAAACTAGTGGAGCATCTGGAGCGAAGGAACTTTGTAACACAGCATCAACATGGGTTCAGGAATGGCAGGTCCTGCCTCACAGGGTTACTTGAATTCTACGACCAGGCAACAAAAATAAGGCAAGAAAGAGAAGGGTGGGCAGACTGCATATTTTTGGATTGTCAGAAAGCCTTTGATACAGTGCCACACAAGAGGCTAGTGCGAAAGTTGGAGATGCAGGCTGGAGTGAAAGGGAAGGTACTACGGTGGATAGAGGAGTACCCAAGCAACAGGAGACAACGAGTCTGTGTGAGGGGTGAGGTCTCAGATTGGCGAGACGTTACAAGTGGAGTCCCGCAGGGGTCAGTCCTTGGACTATACTGTTTCTGGTATATGTAAATGATCTCCCAGAGGGTATAGATTTGTTCCTCTCAATGTTTGCCGACGATGCAAAAATTATGAGGAGGATTGAAACAGAGGATGATAGTAGGAGGCTACAAGATGACCTAGATAGACTGAGTGAATGGTCCAACAAATGGCTGTTGAAGTTCAACCCGAGTAAATGCAAAGTAATGAAACTAGGCAGTGGAAACAGGAGGCCAGACACAGGATGCAGAATAGGAGATGAAGTACTTAATGAAACAGACAGAGAGAAAGATCTAGGAGTTGATATCACACCAAACCTGTCTCCTGAAGCCCACACAAAGAGAATAACGTCTGCGGCGTATGCGAGGCTGGCTAATATCAGAATCATTCAGAATCTTGTACACCACATATGTAAGACCAATCCTGGAGTATGCGGCCCCAGCATGGAGCCCGTACCTTGTCAAGCACAAGACGAAGCTGGAAAAAGCCTAAAGGTATGCTACTAGACTAGTCCCAGAACTAAGAGGCATGAGTTATGAGGAAAGGCTGCGGGAAATGCACCTTACGACACTGGAAGACAGAAGAGTAAGGGGGGACATGATCACAACCTACAAAATCCTCAGGGGAATCGACCGGGTAACCAAGGATGAACTATTCAACACTGGTGGGACGCGAACAAGGGGACACAGGTGGAAGCTGAGTACCCAAATGAGCCACAGAGACATTAGAAAGAACTTTTTCAGTGTCAGAGTAGTTAGTAAATGGAATGCACTAGGAAGTGATGTGGTGGAGGCTGACTCCATACACAGTTTCAAATGTAGATATGATAGAGCCCAGTAGGCTCAGGAATCTGTACACCAGTTGATTGACGGTTGAGAGGCGGGACCAAAGAGCCAGAGCTCAACCCCCGCAAACACAATTAGGTGAGTACACACACACACACACACACACACACACGCACACACACACACACACACATACACACACACACACACACACACACACACACACACACACACACACACACACACACACACACACACACACACACACACACACACACACACACACACACACACACACACACACACACACACACACACACACACACACACACACACACACACACACACACACACACACACACACACACACACACACACACACACACACACACACATATATACACACCTGCATGCACATGCGGAACCAAAGAGCCAAAGCTCAACACTCTCAAGCACAACTAGGTGAGAGCACACACTGGTCGTGATCAGACTGCCTCTGGATCGGACCTGACCAGCCGTGCTCTGAGATTGGGGTGGGGGGGAGACAGTATATGGTGAAGGGATTCTGAAATCTGAAAAGAGAAAAGTGAACTGGCAAGACTGTGAACTGAGACTCAAGAAATGGGAAACTCAAGACTGTAAAGACGATGTACTGGGAAATATTCACCTATTGTGCTGGCAGGAGGGGCAAGGTAATTGCCACACTTTCTGCTTTAGGTAGTCTACTTAGTCTACAGTCTTCTAAAGGTAGACTGGCACAGGAAAGGTAAGTAAATCAAGGAGCAGCATAGAGGAACTCGCAATGGGAGGGGAAGACATGATTGTTGAGACAGCTTTGGGGAAATGGGAAGAAAGAGGTAAACTTTGTATTGAGGAGATAATCTTGGAAAAGAAAAAGTACTTGACACAAAATGGGAATGTGAGATGACCAAACAGAAACAGTTGAGAGATGGATATTATAAAGAGGGAATTGGGAAGATGGAAAAAAAGAGATTCACTTATCACTTTGATAAGTGAATCAAGACATGAAGATAGACAGAGACAACAGGACGACCTCGAAAAACTGAAGGAATGGTAAAAAAAAATGGCTACTAAAGTTTAATTCGGGAAAGTGTAATGTAATTAAATTAGATGAAGGGAGCAGGAAGCCGAACACAAAGTACCGTCTTGGAGGGAAATCTTGCAAGAGTCACATGGAGAGAATGATCTGCAGATCATTGATATCACACCCAACCTGTCCCCAGAGGCCCACATTAAAAGAACATTATCAGTGGCATATGCTATATTAGCCAGCATGAGAACTACCTTTAGAAACTTGTGTAAGGATTCGTTCAGGACCTTATATTCCACTTATGTCAGACCAATCCAGGAGTATGCAGCTCCAGCCTGGAGTCCATACCTAGTTAAACACAAGACAAAGTTAGAGAACATTCAGTGGTATGCCACCAGACTAGTCCAAAAACTGAGGTATTCGCTACGAGGAAAAGTTACGGAAGCTAACCCTCACGTCCCTGGAAGACAGAAGAGTAAGGAAAGACTTGATCACCATCTACAAAATTCTCAGAGGAATTGACAATGTAGACAAACTATTTAGCATGGGTCCCCCCTCCGTGTCCAGCCCCTTGTTGCCTTGGGGGGGGGGGCTTGGTGGGCAACTGCCGGAGTGTGATGCTCTATGTCCTTTTGGTCCCAAAAGGTCCTCTGTCCTTTTGTGGCCTTATGCTCCTGCTGCTGTCCTCACAAATTCTGCTGGACGACTTTTCCTTATGTTTCGTTTGTCTTCCCCTTTCTTCTCCTTTCGAATTGTCATTTCCCGCTGACCTTTCGCCTGTTTTGATTATTCTTTTGGTATTCTTTTGTTTTGACGCCTGGGTGTTTGAGGAGGCATACTCTTGCACCCGTAGAACTGTAGTACCTAACGTCTCGAGCGAGGGGACCCTTTTATTGTCAATCCTTCTTTCGTCACTGAACCCGATCTCGACGGACTGACGGTTCTTAAGGTGGCGTTTGTGGGGCGTATACTCACAACGTACCCTTAGGGGGGGCCCCCCGCAAGATCGGCAACATGTCTCTTGTTGGGTGTCCTGCCTCTAACTGAGGCTCCGTGGTGGGTGTGGGGGCACATTCGTGAATGAAAGTTTGACCTCTCGTCCTTATGTCGAATTCTGTTCCTCTTATTCCTTCTCGGGCTCGTGGGGTGGGCGACCAAGCCTTCCAGTCGGATCGTGTTTGAAGACTGTAGCCCCCGCTCCATTGCACCCCGACCTTGCTCCTCTTTTGACCCTCCTGACTACTCCCCTCCCTCCTCTGTGGTTGGGTCGAGCCACAAGCCCCCAGTGATGACCACCTCGTCCCCTGGAATGGCTCAGTCTCTCATTGTGACTACTGCGCCTTTTAAACCCCTAATTTCTCTCTGGGGGTTCTCAACGCCTTCCACGCCACAGCCGCACTTGCTTGATCCCTTCCCGTACTAGTGCGTACCAGGCCTTGATTGGTCCTGCTTCCTGGGCCAAATACTTGAATCTCCTCCCTCTGGATTCTATGCCTCCTGACGATTTCTTCCTCTATAGGCACCTTGTTGATTCAGTAGATGTCTCTGTTACTTTCAATCCCACCGGTCTCGGTACACGTGTCGTTGCTGCACCTTTTCAGAATGCAACCACTAGCTTGGCTGCCTTATCCTGCCTTGGGGAGACCCTTGTTCGGGTCTCCAAGAACGTTCGGTTGAATGCCAGTGTTGCCACTATTCTCCTCCCATCCCATGTTGCAACCGGTGTTAGGAATCTGCAGGACTACCACGAAGATATTCGGCATATCCTCGAAGCTCAGGGATATTCTGTCTTCCAGGTAGACAGGTTTACTCGTCCCCCTAGTGGTCGTTGCTGTCAGTCCCTTCGGGTTGTGAAGATTACCTTTGATGATAGGACCTTTCCGCCCTCTGTCATTCTTGCTGGTGCCAGGTGCTCCGTCCAGGAGTACATCCCCTCTCCTCGGCTCTGTAATAAGTGCTGGTGGTTAGGGCATGGTGCCCTCCGGTGCTCCAGTACTGACTCTCTCTGTCCCTTGTGTGGGGACGAAGGTCACTCTAAGTCGGAGTGCACTTCTCCCCGGGCTCACTGCCTCAATTTCAGTGAGGCCCACCCTCCCACTTCTACTGCGCGTGTGTGCAATTCAAACTTGAAGCAGCCGTCCTCACCTTGAAGCACTGGGAACGTCTGTCATTACCTGAGGTGAGGCGCCAAGTTTGCCGTCTCCCCACTTTCATTGGTATCTCTTATGTTCGCGCGTTGCGCTCTTCTTCTCCTCGTCCTTCCCACCTTCCTCAGTCTCACAACCGTTTCCAGGCCTTAGACCCAGACATGCCCACCACCTCCTCTGTTCCTTTAAGTTCTGTCCCGATTGGTCCCCCTCATAGTTCTCACCCAGTCTGTCTTGTCTCCTGTGTCTTCGTCGTCGTCTCCCTTCGATCCTCCGTCCCATCCTTCTCCGTCTCTTAGCTCTCCACGCCGTCTGTCAGTGCGGGCTGATGTCCATCACTCTCCCAGCGGCCATCGTGTTCTTTGCTCTCGTTCTGCTTCTCCTGTTGAGACGATTGAATCTGTTGCCCAGTAAATTGTTGCTGGGATGCCTGTCTCTTTGAGTCAGAGGCGAAGGCCTGGCTCATCTCCTTCCTGCTACGCGGCGGGTAAGAAGGCTTCACTTTCTTCCTTGTCCCTCTACCTCTGACTTTCTCGCTCCATCCCCTCCCGTTTCGGTGGTTGCGCCCCCTTGTTTCTGCTGTAAGGTTTCTTTGGCCACCGCTTCTCTCTCGGTTGCTGCCCTTGCTGAGTTGCACGCCCTGGTTTCTGCCCCTCCTGCTGCTGTCCTTGACCCTCGGTTGAACCCCCCACTGTTCTCCTCCTCCTCCGGACCCTGCTCGTCCGCCTCTGATCGGTCTTCCAGCTCCCTTCCTTCCATCCTTACTCAGTTTACCCATGCCCCTTAACCCTGACTTCGCTGACCCTGATCCTGATCCTGCGCTTTTTTAACGTGCTGTGCTGTGCTTTTTTAACGTGCATATATATATATATATATATATATATATATATATATATATATATATATATATATATATATATATATATATATATATATATATATATATATATATATATATATATATATATATATATATATATATATATATATATATATATATATATATATATATATATAAATATATATATATATATATATATATATATATATATATATATATATATATATATATATATATATATATATATATATATATATATATATATTATTAAATATGACCGAAAAAGTAAGATTAATAATTCTAACACGAATTTTCTCAATCTTTTCTCAATCTTTTGTACATTTCTTTTCACTGTTGGAGGTAAATCAAAAATCAATTCTCCAAAATTCATTTTTATTTCTAGTCTGACGCGACACGAGCGCGTTTCGTAAAACTTATTACATTTTCAAAGACTTTAGTTCACAAATACACAACTGAATAGAACTTACGCATCTCCGATTTTATATCTACATTTGAGTGAAGTGGAAGGGGTGATGTGGCATTAACACAAGACAGAACAAGATGTGGCATTAATAGGGTATTAATTTCATCAACACAAGACAGAACAAGAGGTGATATTAATAGGGTATTAATTTCATCAACACAAGACAGAACACGAAACAATGGATATTGAATAGAAGTGTTTGTAGAATGCCTATTGGTCCATATTTCTTGATGCTTCTATATTGGAGCGGAGTCTTGAGGTGGGTAGAATATAGTTGTGCAATAATTGGCTGTTGATTGCTGGTGTTGACTTCTTGATGTGTAGTGCCTCGCAAACGTCAAGCCGCCTGCTATCGCTGTATCTATCGATGATTTCTGTGTTGTTTACTAGGATTTCTCTGGCGATGGTTTGGTTGTGGGAAGAGATTATATGTTCCTTAATGGAGCCCTGTTGCTTATGCATCGTTAAACGCCTAGAAAGAGATGTTGTTGTCTTGCCTATATACTGGGTTTTTTGGAGCTTACAGTCCCCAAGAGGGCATTTGAAGGCATAGACGACGTTAGTCTCTTTTAAAGCGTTCTGTTTTGTGTCTGGAGAGTTTCTCATGAGTAGGCTGGCCGTTTTTCTGGTTTTATAGTAAATCGTCAGGTGTATCCTCTGATTTTTTCTGTAGGGATAACGTTTCTATTAACAATATCTTTCAGGACCCTTTCCTCCGTTTTATGAGCTGTGGAAAAGAAGTTCCTGTAAAATAGTCTAATAGGGGGTATAGGTGTTGTGTTAGTTGTCTCTTCAGAGGTTGCATGGCTTTTCACTTTCCTTCTTATGATGTCTTCGACGAAACCATTGGAGAAGCCGTTATTGACTAGGACCTGCCTTACCCTACAGAGTTCTTCGTCGACTTGCTTCCATTCCGAGCTGTGGCTGAGAGCACGGTCGACATATGCGTTAACAACACTCCTCTTGTACCTGTCTGGGCAGTCGCTGCTGGCATTTAGGCACATTCCTATGTTTGTTTCCTTAGTGTAGACTGCAGTGTGGAAACCTCCGCCCTTTTCCATGACTGTTACATCTAGAAAGGGCAGCTTCCCATCCTTTTCCATCTCGTAAGTGAAACGCAGCACGGAACTCTGCTCAAATGCCTCCTTCAGCTCCTGCAGATGTCTGACATCAGGTACCTGTGTAAAAATGTCGTCAACATACCTGCAGTATATGGCCGGTTTCAAGTTCATGTCGACTAAGACTTTTTGCTCGATGGTACCCATGTAGAAGTTTGCAAACAGGACACCTAAGGGAGAACCCATGGCGACCCCATCTACTTGCTTATACATGTGCCCATCCGGGCTCAAGAAGGGTGCCTCTTTAGTACAAACTTGGAGTAGTTTCCTCAGAATATTTTCTGGTATGTCAAGAGGAGTACAGGCTGGATCACGATACACTCTGTCGGCTATCATTCCGATTGTCTCGTCCACAGGTACGTTGGTAAACAGCGATTCTACGTCCAACGAGGATCTTATCCCTGTGGCCCGTGTGCCCCGCAGTAAGTCAACAAATTCCTTTGGAGACTTCAGGCTGAAGGCGCAAGGAACATAAGGAGTCAACAGGCTGTTGAGTCGCTTCGCCAGTCTGTACGTGGGTGTGGGTATCTGGCTAATGATTGGCCGAAGTGGGTTTCCAGGCTTGTGTGTCTTGACATTTCCATACGCATATCCAGGTTTATATTCCCCAATGATTTTTGGCAGGTGGAGTCCGGATTTCTTGGCGTTCAGTTTCGATCAGTAACTGATTACTTACATCCGAGTGCCGGCGGGGAAGTGGTTCAAATAGCCTCGGCAATCACTTCCTTATGTCCGGTCGTGATGGTCAAGCGGATTAAGGCGTCCCTGTACATACCAGTTGCGTTGCTCCTGGGAGTATGGGTTCGAGTCACTTCTGGAGTGTGAGTTTTCAGTTGTATATAGTCCTGGGGACCATTCAGGCTTGTTTGCATATATATATATATATATATATATATATATATATATATATATATATATATATATATATATATATATATATATATATATATTTATATATACCAGAGGTGGTACCCCTTCTAGGTTGGAAAAAAAAAAATTTATATATATATATATTTATATATATATATTTATATATATATATATATTTATATATATATATATTTATATATATATTTATATATATATATATATATATATATATATATATATATATATATATATATTTATATATATATATATTTATATATATATTTATATATATATATATATATATATATATATATATATATATATATATATATATATATATATATGTCGTACCTAGTAGCCAGAACTCACTTCTCAGCCTACTATTCAAGGCCCGATTTGCCTAATAAGCCAAGTTTTCCTGAATTAATATATTTACTATAATTTTTTTCTTATGAAATGATAAAGCAACCCTTTTCTCTATGTATGAGGTCAATTTTTTTTTATTGGAGTTAAAATTAACGTAGATATATGACCGAACCTAACCAACCCTACCTAACCTAACCTAACCTATATTTATAGGTAAGGTTAGGTTAGGTAGCCAAAAAAAGCTAGGTTAGGTTAGGTTAGGTAGGTTAGGTAGACGAAAAAACATTAATTCATGAAAACTTGGCTTATTAGGCAAATCGGGCCTTGCATAGTAGGCTGAGAAGTGAGTTCTGGCTACTAGGTACGACATATATATATATATATATATATATATATTTATGTCGTACCTAGTAGCCAGAACGCACTTCTCAGCCTACTAAGCAAGGCCCGATTTGCCTAATAAGCCAAGTTTTCCTGAATTAATATATTTTCTCTATTGTTTTTCTTATGAAATGATAAAGCTACCCATTTCATTATGTATGAGGTCAATTTTTTTTTATTGGAGTTAAAATTAACGTAGATATATGACCGAACCTAACCTAACCTAACCTAACCTAACCTAACCTAACCTAACCTAACCTAACCTAACCTAACCTATCTCTATTGGTTAGGTTACGTTAGGTAGCCGAAAAAAGTTAGGTTAGGTTAGGTTAGGTAGGTTAGGTAGTCGAAAAAACAATAATTCATAAAAACTTGGCTTATTAGGCAAATCAGGCCTTGCATAGTAGGCTGAGAAGTGCGTTCTGGCTACTAGGTACGACATATATATATATATATATATATATATATATATATATATATATATATATATATATATATATATATAGATATATAAACTACCATTCACTCTGTCATTGCAATCAATCTGAGCTACCTATGTGCTTTAATATACCTACAATTTTCTCTCATCTTTCATTTTTTTCTTGCCTTTTAACTGTTATCATTTTTTTAAAATTTTGCAAGTATTTACCTACTTAAAATTTTCTTAGATTAAGGACCTGCCCGAAACGCTGCGCGTACTAGTGGCTTTACAAGATTGTAATTAATATACTATGTATCCTAACAATCCCTATGTACCTTCTTGTATATATATAAATAAATAAATAAATAAAATAAAGGAGATACATTAGAAATACGAACTGAAAGAGAATTCTGTAAACGAGATAACAGGACAGAAAGAGGGAGGTGGGGAAGTGGAACAGGAACCACAGGAGGAGTAAAAGTTAAAGCACGACAGAGGTGAAAGGAAGGATGTTGTACGGACCGCGCAAGATAGCGACGAAAGTAGTGATCACGGCGGTCCTGGAGAGATAGGAAGCCAGTGTCAACATACAAGCTGAGGACGGGAGTCGAACGAAAGGCACCAGAGCTGAGGCGCAACCCAGTATGGTACAAAGCATCAAGACGGCGAAGAGCAGGAGAAGCAGACGAGTAAGCAGGGTAACCATAATCGAGTTTAGACAGGACGAGAGAGAAATGTAAAGGGAGGAGAGTTCGCCTATCCGCTCCCCAAGAAGTATGGGACAAAACCTTATGGAGGGTAAGGGCCTTAGAGCATTCAACATGCAGGTAAGAGACATGGACCGATCAAGACAAACGAGTGTCAAAGATTAACCCCAAAAGCTTAGCAGAGTCCTTGTACACAAGGGACGACCATAAAGCGACAAAGAGGGGACGAAGAAAGACTTGCTTCCAAGTAAAAGTCATAGCACAAGTTTTAGACGTAGAGAACCGGAAGCCATGATCAGTGGCCCAAGACGACTAGGCATGAACCGCAAGTTGAAGCCGTCGTTGAAGGAGAGGCGAATCATCACCCCGACAACAAAGGGTAAGATCGTCGACAAAGAGAGTGGAGAAGACGCCAGAAGGAAGAGAGGAAAGAAGACCATTGAGGGCAACCAGAAAAAAGAGTAGTGGTCAGAACACTGCCTTGGGGCACACCCTCGTATTGCTGAAAAGAGGCAGAGAGAGTGGTACTAAGCCTCACTCAAAAGACGCGAGGAGAAAGAAAGTTTTGAAGAAAGACAGGGAGATTACCACGATGGCTAAACGAATGAAGTTGGGACAGAATATGATATCGCCAAGTGGTGTCGTAAGCCTTTGCCAGGTCAAAAAGGACGGCAACAATGGAGGTCTTCGCAGCAAAAGCAGTACGAATATAGACCTCCAAGCTCAACAGGACATCTGTTGCGCTGCAGCACTTACGAAAAATCATATTGAGAAGTGGAGAGGAGGTGATAGTGTTGTAAGAACCACATCAGACGAACGTTAACCATACGTTCATACGTTTGCAGACACAACTCGTGAGGGCAATTGGGCAAAAGTACTTAGGGGATGTCCCAAGAGACCAAGGTTTTCGAACAGGGAGGACAACGGCATCGAGCCAGTCCTCAGGGACTGACGACGACTCCCAGACCCGATTATACAGACTCATTAAATACTGAGACGTTCACGGAGATGGCGAAGCATCTCATAATGAATGCCATCGAAGCCCGCCGACGTAGAACTGCAGAGGGCCAGGGCAGACTGAAATTCAGAGAGGGAGAAGAGATCATTATAGGGAAGTCTGAGATGAGTGCAGAAATCGAAAGGACGAGATTCAAGGGAAGGTTTACGAAGAAGGAAAAATTGAAGAAGATGAGAACCAGAGCTAACAGAAGAATAGTGGGAACCCAGTTCGGTCGCTACCTGCAACAGGTCTGTCACAAGAGAACCATGGAGGTGAAGGACCGGCGAGGCATCGGATAAGAACTTACCCACTATCTTGCGGACACGTTTCCAGATCTGCAGCAGAGGAGTTTCGGACGTAATGGTGGAAACATAAGACGTCCAACATTCACACTTAGCTGTACGAATGGCCTTACGGGCCACCTCACTCGCCTTATGAAACAAAAGAAAAGAATCAGCCGTCTTCCGGTGGTGGTGTCTCTTCCAGGCTGCATGCCTACAGTGGACAGCCTGAGCACAATCCACATTCCATCAGGGAACGCACTTCCGTGGTCCCCGAGAGGCAGAGCGAGGAATAGAGTGGAGGGCAACGTCGAAGATGGTGTCATGAAAAAGGAGGAGGGCATGAGAAAGAGGCAGAATGGAGAGGTTAGAGAGAACAGCACAGAGGATAAATAGGTTCCAGTCTGCCTTAGCAAACTGCCACCTAGGGAAGGAGAGGGGGAGGGTGAAAAGAGAAAAAGGTAACAAGGATGGGGAATGGTCACTGCCATGGAGATCATAAAGAACTCGCCACGTGAAATCCATGTAAAGAGACGACGAGCAGAGAGAATGATCAAGACAGGGAAGGGTGTGAGTCCGAGAGTACAAATGAGTGGGCTCACCAGAATTCAGAAGAGACAGGGAAGAAGAGAGGATGAACGGTTCGAGAAGGCGACCCCGGGTGTTTGTCAGGACCACCCCAGAGGGTATGTCGACAATTGAAATCACTCAACAGGAGCCTAGGCTCCTGTATGGAGTCCAGTAGGTGCTTAAGATCGGGAAGAGAAAGCGGGACAATCTGGGGGAGGTAAATGGAACAAATCGGTTACCATTTATGCACAAAGACAAGTGCAGCAGAACATTACAGAGGTGATGGAAAAAGTAAGGGGACGAAGGGAACATCAGAGCAAATCAAGAGAGCAGAAGAGGAACGGAAAGAGCCGCGGGGGAGGGGGGAGAGAAAGGAATAGCCACGGAAGCGACCAGGACGAGCACCAAGCATCGGCTCCTGGAGACAGACACAAAAGGGCGAAAACTGCGAAATCAGAAGTTGGAGTTCATGGAAAGTGGCATAATATCTGCGAATATTCCATTGAAGAATAGACGTCGAAAAGAAGAGAGAGAACAGCAACAGAGGACAATGAAGAAACAAATGAGAAAAAGGAATGCATTAGGAAGTGATGTGGTGGAGGCCGACTCCATACACAGTTTCAAGTGTAGATATGATAGAGCCCAATAGGCTCAGGAATCTGTACACCTGTTGATTGACGGTTGAGAGGCGGGACCAAAGAGCGAAAGCTCAACCCCCGCAAACACAACTAGATGAGTACACAACTAGGTGAGTACATACATACATACACACATACATACATACATACATACATACATACATACATACATACATACATACATACATACATACATACATACATACATACATACATACATACATACATACATACATACATACATTTATTTAACACATGCGGTACACGCACAAGGGGACACAGGTCGAAGCTTAGTACCCAAATGAGCCACAGAGACATTAGAAAGAACTTTTTCAGTGTCAGCGTAGTTAATAAGTGGAATGCATTAGGCAGTAATGTGGTAGAGGCTAACTCCATACACAGTTTCAAACGTAGATATGACAGAGCCCAATAGGCTCAGGAATCTGTACATCAGTTGATTGACTGTTGAGAGGCGGGACCAAAGAACCAAAGCTCAACCCCCGCAACCACAACTAGGTTAGTACATACATATAAATAAATAAATAAATGTTTATTCAGGTAAGGTCCATACATACAAGAGATTTTACAAAAATGGATAGATTTATAAATAGAGCTAGTACATACAATGCCTAAAGCCACTATTACGCAAAGCGTTTCGAGCAGGAAAAACATTAATGACTAAAACTTAATACTAATTGAATATAAAGAATAAAATGTGTTGAGAACAAATAAAAATAAAAAAGGGGGGAACATGGCTGAAAAAGCAGCACAAATACAATTAGGTCGACAAACAGCGTTGTTTAAAAAAACAGACATGGGTTGACAATAGAGGGGTAAGGCAGGTTACAGGGAATTTATTAGGTAGTGCTTCGTTTTTATCTTAAACTGGTTGAGAGAGGTACAGTCTTTAACATGATTGGGAAGGTCATTCCACATTCTGGGTCCCTTGATTTGTAGAGTATTTCTAGTTTGATTAAGTCGTACTCTTGGAATATCAAAAAAGTATTTGATTCTGGTGTGGTTATATTGAGGTTATCTTGAGATGATTTCGGGGCTTTTTTAGTGTCCCCGCGGCCCGGTCCTCGACCAGGCCTCCACCTCCAGGAAGCAGCCCGTGACAGCTGACTAACACCCAGGTACCTATTTTACTGCTAGGTAACAGGGGCATAGGGTGAAAGAAACTCTGCCCATTGTTTCTCGCAGGCGCCTGGGATTGAACCCAGGACCACAGGATCACAAGTCCAGCTTGCTGTCCGCTCGGCCGACCGACTCCCCGACGTGGTGCTCATGGGTTCTGTTACAACCTTCAATGAAGCTTTTGAGGTCAGGATTGGCATTACAGTTCATCGTTTTATATATGTATAATACACATGAGGGAATGTGCAGTGACTTAATATCTAACATATTCAGAGATTTGATTAAAGGGGTACCGAGTGGTGTCTGGGGCCAGAGTTGGATATTGTCCTAATAGCAGCTTTGTGTTGAGTAATTAGAGGACGTAAATGATTTTGGGTAGTAGAACCCCAAGCACAAATACCATAGTTGAGATATGGATAGATGAGGGAGTAATAGAGAGTCATTACATAAGATATATGTTATATATTCATAAAGAGACATACATAAGATATAAAACAGTAGAGGATTCCCAGGTAGAACAATCAACCACAATGCCCATTACCCCTTTACCCTGTTGTCCTTAACAACACAACTATACATGAGTCATTACACGTGTAATGGCTGATCCCCCATCACGATAGCATGGGGACCAATTGCCTGACCGGCAGTCCATCTTGCTCCTCAAATAATTTTTGGGTTAACATGAAAACATCTCTCGAGTTTATCTCTCTAATGTTGTTTTCCCATCTTTCATTTTATTAGCTTAGTTCCTTTATTATGCCCCAATTACTCATCCATTGAGCGGTAGTTAAACTGAAGCCAAATTTAATAAAGTTCCTTTTGCTAAGCAAGCTACAGTCTAGATAAGTCAGATATATTGTTTGTTAACACATTTCTCAACAAACAGACAGTTTTATCAAGTTAACATATCCTAACACAACGAGTGGGAGTGTTAACTGGTCAAATTATTTTATTAAACCTGAATATATTATTAGATCACAAATATATATATATATATTTTTTTTTTTTTTTTTTTTTTTTTTTTTTTTTTTTTTAGATATATACAAGAGTTGTTACATTCTTGTACAGCCACTAGTACGCGCAGCGTTTCGGGCAAGTCCTTATTCCTATGGTCCCTGGAATACGATCCCCTGCCGCGAAGAATCGTTTTTTCATCCAAGTACACATTTTACTGTTGCGTTAAACAGAGGCTACAGTTAAGGAATTGCGCCCAGTAAATCCTCCCCGGCCAGGATACGAACCCATGACATAGCGCTCGCGGGACGCCAGGCGAGTGTCTTACCACTACACCACGGAAACTGTTTTATATATATATATATATATATATATATATATATATATATATATATATATATATATATATATATATATATATATATATATATATATATATATATATATATATATATATATATATATATATATATATATATATATATATATATATATATATATATATATATATATATATATATATATATATATATATATATATATATATATATATTAATCTATATATATATATTATATATATATTATATATATATTAAAATCCTCCCCGGCCAGGATACGAACCCATGACATAGCGCTCGCGGAACGCCAGGCGAGTGTCTTACCACTACACCACGGAAACTGTTTTATATATATATATATATATATATATATATATATATATATATATATATATATATATATATATATATATATATATATATATATATATATATATATATATATATATATATATATATATATATATATATATATATATATATATATATATATATATATATATATATATATATATATATATATATATATATATATATATATATATATATATATATATATATATATATATATATATATATATATATATATATATATATATATATATATATATATATATATAAAACAGTTTCCGTGGTGTAGTGGTAAGACACTCGCCTGGCGTTCCGCGAGCGCTATGTCATGGGTTCGTATCCTGGCCGGGGAGGATTTTAATATATATATAATATATATATAATATATATATATAGATTAATATATATATATATATATATATATATATATATATATATATATATATATATGCGAACAAGCCTGAATGGTCCCCAGGACATATGCAACTGAAAACTCACACCCCAGAAGTGACTCGAACCCATACTCCCAGAAGCAACGCATCTGGTATGTACAAGACGCCTTAATCCACTTGACCATCACGACCGGACATAATGAGGTGATAGCCGAGGCTATTTGAACCACCCCACCGCCGGCACTCGGATAGTTATCTTGGGCATAGCATTTTACCAAATCACCTCATTCTTTGGGGCATTTGTGTTCCTCACGTGTTGCCCCAAAGAATGAGGTGATTTGGTAAAATGCTATGCCCAAGATAACTATCCGAGTGCCGGCGGTGGGGTGGTTCAAATAGCCTCGGCTATCACCTCATTATGTCCGGTCGTGATGGTCAAGTGGATTAAGGCGTCTTGTACATACCAGATGCGTTGCTTCTGGGAGTATGGGTTCGAGTCACTTCTGGGGTGTGAGTTTTCAGTTATATATATATATATATATATATATATATATATATATATATATATATATATATATATATATATATATATATATATATATATATATGTATATATATATATATATATATATATATATATATATATATAATTAAGTAAGAAAAAGTAAAAATTAATAATTCTAACACGAATTTTCTCAATATTTCTTATGTTTCTTTTCACTGTCAATGGTAATTGAAAAATTTGACCAGGAGGTAGACGTCCCCCCTTCTCCACACTCCCTCCATGCCGGCTCGCCACCGTCATCAACCAGCAAACTACCATTCCCAGCCTGCCTGCTTCTGATTGGTGACCTGCCTGCACACCTGCACCTCTGCACCTCAGCGCCCTCTACTTAGTCGATGTCTGGGCTTGAACCAGTGATTGAAGTTAGAATATCTTGTGCTCTCAAGCTGTGAACAACTAACTGATATACGCTCCATCTATCAGGTGGATGTTTCTCAGCTAGCGCTTTATTCTCAGCACCTACTTATTTCATTTTGTCTTTATATTATCGAGTAACGTCATCCCTGTTCTTAATTTTTATGTTATATTTTTTGACTTGTTTGTTTGCACTGTACATAGCCAAGGAATTGTTTTTGTTTTTAATTTGCTTTCAATTTAATTAAAGTTTCATTATTCATACTATGTGTTATGCGTGTATTCCCTTACTTTACCACAGACAACAGGCAAGCAGTCGATCTTTTTTTTCTTTAATGTGATAGGCAGTGACACCAGCCATTAGGAGGACTGCCGAACATCTACACTCCTTCAATTTCCCGTCACATTTAATGGGGGCCTGTCCTAGGAGCCTCACTCAGGTACTAGTACTACAACATCAATTTGTGGTAAGTGTACTTGGCTTTGATACAGTTGCTTTTCAATATTTTCATTACTTTTAATATTTATATGGTGCTGTGTATATTGTGCATTCTGAGAGTAGCATATTGTGAGTGTTGGATAACTGTGGATTACGTGGTGACTGAAGGCCTCAGTCATTCTCTTAATTGGTCATCCCTCCCTCCGTGTTATTACTCGTGTTTTCCACCTTTTGTTCCTAGGATATTTCTCAATCTCAGACAGATCATCATTTTGGTACCCTGGTACTTTGATTTGTCTTCGGGTCAAGGCACCCTGTCTTCTGCAATCCGACCGAAGGAGGATACAGAGGGCCATAGTTCCTCTAGCACGGACTAAGTTGCTGAGTTGGGACCTCAACAGCAGTTCTCGTCACCAGTTGACACTCGCACCCCTACACGTCGGTCAGAGATGATGATATTTACTTAGGTAGGGAATTAGCTTTCTTTTTTCAGAGCACAAAGTTCGCTAATTCTGCAAGTATCAAATTTCATATAGTGGGAAAACCCTTGCTTCTGTCTTATAGAGACTCGGCAAGGTATACCTACATTCTTGGACTACCTTATTCACTTTTGAAACAATTAAATGTTTCATTTGTTTTAGAAACTATCGGTTTCATTTATTTAGTAGGATTTTCTTGCCCTTATTCTCTTACATTGAGTACCGGATACAAGATTTCCTGCACTTTTGATTGACTAATAATTTACCATACTAATATTAACGTTAATTGTTAACGATTAAAATTCCACAGGATAGTTACCAGTTGCCACGTTATCCTGTTACTGACACTTCCATAACACAAGTATATTCGTTGTACATTTATTTGCTATTTTTCAACATGTTTCGTCTCCAAGCTTTTCATAACGATCCAGCAGGTGAAATAGGGAACTTAATTCGTGCCAAGACGACCGAATTACAAACTCTTGCACACGAGTATCAACTAGATGTTCCCCATGGAGCCAACAAAAATGACTTGCACAATTTAATATTGGATCACCTCTTAGATGAAGGGAAGATTGACTCTGAAACTCACGAAAATTATTCTATTGCAGATAGACATGCTCTTGCAACTATGAAACTAAAGCTCGAACTTGCAAAGATCAAGCGGGAACAACAAAAAGAAGCCCTCCAACAACAAAAAGAAGCTCTACAAATGAGGGAAAGAGAGGCGGCCCTAAGGAAAGAAGAACAAGAACGTGAGGCGGCCATAAAGAACAACAAGAAAGCGAGGTGGCCCTAAGGGAACGCGAGATGGCCCTAAAGAAAGAACAGACGGCCCTACTCCAAGAGCGTGAGCGAGTACAGCTTGAAGCAAGACAACGTCACCTGGAGATGCAACGCGAGCATGATAAAAAGCAAGCTGATATGGCTTTAGCATGTTGTCAACAAGAACTCGCGTTGGAAACTACACACCACACTCAGCGCCAACAAGCTACCGCTAGTCTTCCCGTAAGTTTCAATGTCTCCCATGCAAGTAAGTTAATGCCACCATTTGTTGAGACAGAGATCGATGTATTTTTCACCACTTTTGAGACCCTAGCTAAAAAACTTTGCTGGCCTGCAGATCAATGGTCTACCCTTCTCAGAGTGCATCTCACAGGAAGAGCTGCAGTTACTCTCAGTACCTTAGCGTCTGAGAATGACTACCAGACCTTGAAGCAAGCAGTTTTGGACGCCTACCTTCTCTCCACCGAAAGGTACAGACGAAAATTCTGTGATTATCTAAAGGCAAATACCACCACCTTTCTAGAATTTGCCAATACAAAGAAAAGATAATTTATGAAATGGCTGGAAGCAGCACATGTCTCATTTTCAGAACTCGTCAACCTCATGCTGGTTGAGGAATTCTTGAGACGTGTTCCCCCTTCCGTCCGTTTATATTTAGCAGATAAAGAAGAAACCAACTACATCAGATGTGCGAAGTCGGCTGACACCTACAGCCTCATACACCGGCTAACACCAGAACCACCTTCCAGTAAGAAGTCTTGGTATAGTTATGATAAAGTGAGTACAGATCAAGTGAGTTCTCAAATGTATTGTAAGTATTGTAAACTCTATGGACATACCATAGATAAATGTAGAAAAGCTCAATACAAAGGCAATGACACTCCTAAACCCAAACCGACTCCTCCTAAGTCAGGTAATCCTGTGATGAATGTTGGTGTTCCTATTAATGATCTTTCTCTCTTCAGCAAACACCTGTATCCTGGAACTGTCTCTACCAACGGTACAGCTTCGGAGGGACGTTTCAAATTGAAGATCTTGAGGGACACAGCGGCTCTTCAGTCAATAATATTGAAATCAGCTGTGCCTAACATCACCTACACCGGGGAAACCGTCCTTATTACTGACCTCACTGCTACCACTCCGTATCCACTCGCCAGAGTCATAAGAACAAAGCTAACTGCAGAAGGCCTATTGGCCCATACGAGGCAGCTCCTATCTATAACCACCCAATCCTACTCATATACCTGTCCAACCCGCGCTTGAAACAATCGAGGGACCCCACCTCCACCACGCCACGCGGCAATTGGTTCCACAAATCAACAACCTTGTTACTGAACCAGTATTTACCCAAGTCTTTCCTAAATCTAAACTTATCCAATTTATACCCATTGTTTCGTGTTCTGTCTTGCGTTGATATTTTTAATTCCCTATTAATATCCCCCCTGTTATGTCCATTCATCCACTTGTAAACCTCTATCATGTCACCCCCACCCCAGAGTCCACCTGGATTGTTCTTTTGTGACCGGTGAAGTCCAAGTCGCCATCAAAGAAAAGCCTTTTCCCATGTCTGGAGTGCAACTTCTCCTGGGCAACGACTTGGCAGAAGATCTGCAACCGTCCAACCTGATCATCATGGACAAACCCCAGGTGTGTAACTCTGTAGTGGACAATCCCATCTTTAAGTATGTTTCAGCAGAGGTCCAAGAAAGTGATGAAATTTCTCCTCCGGTTTTGGTGACCACCCATGCACAAGCTGCACGCCCGCAACCAGCTGACTCTACTGCTACCGCTGTCCCTCAAGACCATCAGAATCTACCACCGAATCTTACTAGGTTGGAGTTCCGTAAGTTACAGAGGGAGGTTCCTTCATTAACACCATTATTCTTCCAGGCTGAGACTCAACCTGACAGTATCCCTGGGTTCTTCCTAGAGAATCAGGTGCTCTACCGCAGGTACAGACCCAATAAGCTGAAGGAGGACGATGATTGGGCAAATGTCGAACAACTAGTAGTTCCCACCAGCCTACAGCCCGATATTCTACACCTGGCCCACGGAGCACTTTCTCACTATGGTTTTAACAAAACCTACCACGGAATCAGACAAGACAAGACTACTACTGGCCAGGTATGGTTAAAGACGTCAAAAGTTACGTGCAACAGTGTCATACATGTCAGATGGTAGGTAAACCTAACATCTCTATTCCCCAGGCTCCATTGACTCCTATCCCAGTGCCTGCGGAACCTTTCCACAGACTCATCAAAGACTGTGTTGGTCCTTTACCCCGGACCAGTTCTGGCAGCGCCTATATACTAACTATCCAGTGTCCTACCGCCAGATTCACCATAGCAGTTCCAGTAAAGAACATTACGGCTGCTACTACCCAGTATGGATTTCCAAGAGAGGTTCAAAGTGACTGTGGCACCAACTTCACTAGTGATCTCTTCAAGAAGACACTGGAAGAGTTCAACATCACACAGGTTCTCCATTGCAAAACAAGTTTTCAGGACCCTACCGCATCAAGGAGTGCAGAAACAACCACAACTACGTTCTTGAGACTCCAGATAGGCGGCGGAAGACCCAGTTGTGCCACGTCAACCTCCTGAAGCAGTATCAAGATATCACGAAGCCCTTCCTCATCAAGGTCGACGCCAGTAGTACCGGCATCGGGGGCGTCCTACTACAACAACGAGGTGAGGAGGTTCTACCTGTTAGCTTCTACAGCTACAAGTTAAAACCACACCAGAAGAACTACAGCACTATCGAAAAGGAACTCCTCTCCATCGTCCTGAACTTACAGCACTTTACATCTTACCTACAAGGTGCTCGGTTTACCACCATCTACTCGGACCACAATCCCCTACGCTTCTTGCAGCAAGCCCAATTCAACAATCAACGACTTCTACGATGGGCTTTGTATCTGCAGAATTTCAACCTGGAGATCTTCTACATCAAGGGTTCTGACAACATCATAGCAGACACCCTCTCCAGAGTCTATGAGGTAGAGACAGCTCCACCTACCACTCTACCATCTGAAGACGTAACTTCACCCATTAGAGCAGGCTTCAGAGGAGAGTTGTGACGATAATCTCTTTCAAGAGAGATTGAGCATGCTCTTCCCTACATAAAGTTACTTATATACATACAACAATAAGATGCTACCTTCAAGATACGTTTACCAGTAGCACAAACGTTTTGACTAGAAGGCAAACGTCTCCCCTACTCCACACTCCCTCCATGCCGGCTCGCCACCTTCATCAACCAGCAAACTACCATTCCCAGCCTGCCTGCTTCTGATTGGTGACCTGCCGACTGCACACCTGCACCTCAGCGCCCTCTACTTAGTCGATGTCTGGGCTTGAACCAGTGATTGAAGTTAGAATATCTTGTGCTCTCAAGCTGTGAACAACTAACTGATTTCGCTCACTGGCCGCCAGAGGGCCAGGACGTGCTCGTTTGACCTGCCAGTTGTCGCCTGGTGCTGAGTGGGGGCGGGTGTGGATTGTGGTGTGGTGCGCCCGCTGGCCGGAGGGCCCGGCTGGTGGTATGGTGGTTGGTGGTGTGTCCCGCGTACGGCGGGTGGACACGGCGTGCCTTGACTTCTCAGGGGATGTGGACTGGGCGATTGTAGAAGTTGCTGTCGTCGATGTGCTTCAAGCGGATGTCCAGGATTTGATAGGGCTGGAAAAGCTTTCCCCTACGCGAGTGGCGATGACCTTCTGCAGGAGCTCGCTGTACAAGGAGTTTGTGGCGCGTTGGGCCGGCCACTCTGTTCCAGTCACCGACGCGGCTGTGTCTGTGGCCGTTTCGGATCCCTGGGGGGCCGTGCAGTACGTGAGTGTGCATGGTGTACCGGTGACGTTCTCTGAGGATGAGCTGCGGGTTGTGTTTGGAAAATATGGAGAGGTGCAGTTTCATCGTTTCAACCATCTGCGTACAGGTCGGCTGAGCGGGCTGCGTACGGGCATTCGTACGCTAGGTATGAAGATTACGTCACCGGTACCATCTCGTCTTCTGTATCGTGGGCTCTCGCTCAGAGTATTTTATCAGGGACAGACTCGTACTTGTTTCCGGTGTGGTGCTGAGGGCCATGTGGCAGCGAGCTGTGATGCTCCTCGGGCTGAGGCTCCCTCCGTTTTCTTGAAGGGTGACTTCCCCCCTTTGGAGACGCGGGGGGCTTCCTCATCGCTTTCTGGCCCTGGCAAGGTGCCTGGGGTGGTTCCTGCGGCGGGTTCAGCGAGTGCTCCCTCGGTCCCTGTTTGGTCGGGACATAGTACGTCTGCTTCCCCAGTGTGCTCTGTGGGAACGGGAGCTCCTACCTCGGGGGTTCCTCGTTCGGTGGTGGCGGAGGTGCATCCACGGCCGGGGGCTTCTGTGCGGTCCTCTGCTGCTGCTGTTGGTGTGGTGCCTGCTTCCCCTGCTGACGATTGTCTGCTGCCCGGGGATGCTGGGGTGGTGGGGTGTGTGTCCTCCTCCCTGCCCTCTGACTCTGCGTCGACTCCCTCGTCGTCTACGAAGGTCGCCTTATCCAGTGGTTCGTCAGCTGCGATTGCCTCGGCGTCCGTGGTGGATGCCCCCTGTGAGCTGGAGTGCGCTCTCCCGCTTTCTGGACCTGCTCCTTCTGCTCCGGTCTCCGGGCGTGGTGGTAAGCTGTGGCCCCATGCTGTGGAGGTTGCTGCTGTGTGTGCCCGTGCTGCTTCGGCTTTGGGCCCGCCCGCGTTGGGTTCTTCTGGAGCACCCCTTGCTGGGGGTCGTTGTACCGACGATCAGCAGCCTCATGTGAAGCGCCGTCGTTCGGCTCAGGATACATCGCCTCGTCGGTTGTGGGCGGAGGGCGGTGTTGCGATGGAGGTTGCGGGCGAGGACATCGAGGAGGTTTCTTCTGTGGTGCCTCCAGTGACGGCAGCTGCGCCTCCTGATGGTGGCACCTCTGGGTGGGTGGCTCATCGCGGTGACCGGGACCTGGTGGTCGTGTTGTCTAAGAGTACCTGTCGGGGGTCTTCGGCCCTTGTTCCGGTTGGTGGGGGCTCTGCGGATCCGGCAGAGGGCTCGTCCGTGGGGCTGGGTACGGCGACTGACGGTGTTCATTGTGATCGCCCTGGGGTCCAGGATGAAGTGCGGCCTGTGTGTCGCGACGGGTTGGGGGTGTCCTGAGGTTGTTCCGATGGCGCCCTCTGTAGTTTGTGCGTCCTTGAATGTTCGGGGTTTGAATGCTCTTGGGGTCCAGTTGGGCCTGTTGGATGTTTTGCAGGAGCAACGTGTGGATGTGGCTCTCATACAGGAGCATAATGTGCATGATGTGTCTGTGTTGCAGTGTCTAAGCGTGCATTATCATGTGGTGCTCAACTCGCCGAGGACGCCTTTCGGGGGGACCCTTATGTTATTCTCTCGTAAAGCCTCCTTCTCCGTGCTTCACACGGAGTTGGACGAGGATGGGCGGGTGTTGTTTGTGCGGGTGGAGTTTTTGGGGGTCGTGATTCCGTTTTTGACGGTGTACGCCCCCTCGGGTGCAGCGCGTCGTCGGGAGAGGGAGGAGTTTTTTCGGGTGGGGCTTCTTCCTTTCTTGCGCCATGATACGCGGGGCATGATTTTTGGAGGGGACTTCAATTGTGTGACGAGTGCACGGGATTGTTGTAGCTCCCGTCCGCAGAATGTCTCGGGTGCGCTGCTGGAGGTGGTGCGTTCATGTGGTTTCCGGGACGCTGCCTTGCTCTTTGGTGGAGGGTTGTCGTATACTTTTGCTGCACGTGGGGTGCGTTCGCGCATCGATAGGGTGTATGTCAATGGTGGGGAATGTACGGTGTATGATTTTCGCACTGTTCCGGTTGCATTCTCCGACCACAGTTTGGTGGTGGTCCGGGTTGGGGTACCCAGTCAGGTGCGGGTCGGTGCGGGGTGGTGGAAGCTAAACTGTGGGTTGTTGCGTTCTCCGCGTGTTTGTCGTCAGTTTCGGTGTTGGTGGGTCGGGATTCGAGCCCGGCGTTGTGAGTTTCTCTCTGTCTTGGAGTGGTGGGAGTGGTGTAAAGAGCAGTGTCGTTTGTTTTTTCGCGTGGTTGCTAAGCGCGAGGCTGCTGGGCGCTTTGGGTTGCTGCGGTTGTTGCAGGCGCAGCTGTCGAGGTTGTACGTACGGTACGATGCTGGTGTTGATTGTTTTGATAAGATTGTGGACTGCAAGGTGCGTATATGCGGGTTGCGGAGTGAGTGGGCGGAGGGTGTGCGTGTGAGGGCTCGTGTAAGTGAGAGGGTCGACGGGGAACGGATTTCTCCATTTCTTTTAAGTAAGGTACGGGCGGCGCGGGACTCTGTTCTTTTTACGGCCTTGCAACGGCCAGATGGGACGGTTGTTTCGGACACTGGTGGGGTGTTGCACTATGTTCGGCAGGAGTTGGCTGCACTGTATGCAGAGGTGGCGGGGGACGCCGCACTTGCGGAGGATTTCTTGGGTCGGTGCCTTCCTGGGTTGTCGGTTGCGGAGTGTGCTGGTCTAGTGAAAGAGGTCTCCTTGGCGGAGCTGCTTGTGGTGGTGCGGTCGTTTCGTTCCGGGAAGGTGCCGGGTTCGAATGGTCTTCCTATTGAGTTCTATGTCGCCTTTTGGGATGTGTTGGGGGATGTTCTGCTGGAGGTGGTCCAGTCTTGTCTTCGGGAGGGCGTTCTGCCTATGTCTCAGTGCGTTGGGATTGTGCGGCTTCTCCCGAAGTCGGGCGATCTACGGTTATTCTCAAACTGGCGGCCCATTACCTTGTTGAATGTCGACTACAAGATCCTGTCTAAGGTCTTGGCTGGTCGGTGTCGCAGTGTTGTTGCGTCTGTTGTCTCTGTGGAGCAGTTTTGTGGTGTTCTGGGTCGTTCCTTGTTGCATTGCAATGCATTGTTTCGAGATGTGCTCTTGTACGTGTCCGACGCTCGCTTGTCGGCAGCGATGCTTTGTCTGGATTGGTCGAAGGCTTTCGACCGTGTGTCGCTCAATTTTGTGTTTCGCGTGTTGGGGAGGCTGGGATTTCCGCCCTTGTTTGTTCGTTGGGTGCGTATGTTGTACGCTCAATGTTGTAGTCGGGTCTGTGTAAATGGGTTTTTGAGTGATTCTTTCCCTGTGCGTCGCTCGGTGCGGCAGGGTTGTCCGCTTTCGATGCTCCTGTATATCGTCTTTCAGGAGCCGTTTTTTCGGGCGATCAAGGGATGCCCGTTGATCGTTCCCCCCCGTTTGCCGTCGGGTCTTCGGTTGCCTATCTGTGGTTATGCAGATGATACCGTACTGTTCCTGGCCTCGGAGGGGTCGGTTGGGGCGGTCCAGGTTGTGGTTGAGTGGTTCGAGTTGGCCACTGGGGCGCAGGTGAATCGTGCGAAGTCCGGTCTTATGGGTCTTGGTGGGTGGTCCTCTCGCCTTGTGTGGGTGGGGTCATGGTTTCCGGTTGTCACTTCTATGCGGGTTTTGGGGCTTACCTGGTTCGCTTCCTTTGAGAGGTCCTTGGCTTGCAATTGGGATATGGTTTCCCGGAGTGTCGGTGTTGCGATTGGGTTGCTGGCTGTGCGCCCGTTGACGCTTTATCAGTGGGCATTGCTTGTGAATTGCAAAGTTTTGTCCCGGGTCTGGTTCGTGGCTCGGGTTTTCCCCCTGGATCGTAAGCTGGCTTTCGGGTTGGAGCGCCAGGTTTATCGTTATGTGTGGTGTGGTCGTTACCACCCAATTCGCCGGTCGACGTTGGTGTTGGCTGTGCGGGAGGGTGGGGTGGGCATTCCTGATGTGTTCACGAGGGCTCGGGCGCTCTTTTGGGTCTCGTTGTGTCAGGGGTTTGAGTTGGGTGGGGGGCTCAATGGTTTGTGTGTTTATTTTTGCTCTGTTAGGTTTAGCTATTTGGTGGATTTTGGTGTTTCTCGGGAGGCGGCGGTCTGTACCCCCCCCCCCCCCCCCCCCCCTGGTTTACTCTTGGGCGGTGGCAATTCTTCGGGAGGTATGCCGTTGTCCGGGGTTCCTGTCCTTGTCGGTCAAGGCGGTGTATCGGGTTTTGTTTCGTCGTGTTCCACCGCGGGTGGAGGGTTTGTTCCCGTGTTGGGATTGGGGGGATGTGTGGGCGGCGCTTGGGGCTCGGTTTCTGGCTCCGCAACAGCGGGAATTGTTGTTTCGGCTCTTGCATTTGTCGTTGGCGACTAATGCACGGTTGTGCATGCTGGGTTTGCGTGCCTCTGATGCGTGTGTGCACTGTGGGCTCCCTGAGACGCAGTTGCATGTCTTTTATTTTTGCGGGCGGTTGCGGGGTTTGCTTGATTGGTTTCGGGACGTGTTGGTTGGGGTTTGTGGACCTGGGTGTCGGGGTGACCTTTTGAGATTTTTGTTTTTGTCCTTTCCGCGGAGGTCGCGCCGTGTTCGTAATACGCTTTGTCTTCTTCTTGCTGACTTTGTGTATTGTGTGTGGGTGGGTCGGAGGGAGGGTTATGGGGTTGCTAGGCTTTTGGGGTTTTTGAGGGGTCGTTTGCGGTTCACGTGGTGGTGGGTGCAGCGTGCGTTTCCGAGCGAGTTCCGTGGTTGGTTCACGGGCGGGTATGTGCGTGGGGTTGCTTTTGGGTGAGTGGTCTTCTGTTTTCATCCTAGATCCCCGGCCCTCCGGTGGGCCTCCTCGGGGGAGTTGTGCTGGGTGTGTGTGTGGTTGCTCCTGTGGTTGTGTGTTCGGTTTGGTGTGTGGGGTTGAGTGTGAGTGTGGGTTTGCTTCTATGTTGGCTCCTGCGTGGGCCGTTGCTTGTACCTTGAGTGAGTTGCATGCGGCTGTTTGTTACTCTTTTTATTGGTTTGATTGCTGTTCTTCCTGGAAGTGTGTTTGTTTAGGGTACATGTATCTCTGTGTTTCATTGTTCGCCCCGGATTCTTTCTTGGGGTTGTCATATAGTAGTGCCTGGGCCTTGGCCATGGTTTGTTTTTATGTTACTTATATGATTTGTGTGCGATGTGCTTATGCTTTGTGTTATTTCTGTAATTGTGTGCATTGTGTATTTATATGTGTGTCTGGTTTATTCTTTATATGTTAGTTGTCTTTCCATGTCCGTATGCGTCCGTTTGTTGTGTGTCCGTTTCTATGTTTATGTGTATTCGGACTTGTGTCCCTGGAGTTTCTGGGGTCTTATTATGCAATGTTCTCTTCTATGCCTGTTTCTGATTATGTTTTTGTTGTTATGTTCTGTTCTTAGGTTCATGTCATGTATATATTGTGCTATACTTTGTATATTTCTTTTATCAAAATAAAAAAAAAACAAAAAAAAAAAAAAAAAATCCCAGCCTGCCTGCTTCAGATTGGTGACCTGCCGACTGCACACCTGCACCTCTGCACCTCAGCGCCCTCTACTTAGTCGATGTCTGGGCTTGAACCAGTGATTGAAGTTAGAATATCTTGTGCTCTCAAGCTGTGAACAACTAACTGATATACGCTGCATCTATCAGGTGAATGTTTCTCAGCTAGCGCTTTATTCTCAGCACCTGTTTATTTCATTTTGTCTTTATATTATCTAGTAACGTCATCCCTGTTCTTAATTTTTATGTTATATTTTTTGACTTGTTTGTTTGCACTGTACATAGCCGAGGAATTGTTTTTGTTTTTAATTTGCTTTCAATTTAATTAAAGTTTCATTATTCATACTATGTGTTATGCGTGTATTCCCTTACTTTACCACAGACAACAGCCAAGCAGTCGATCTTTTTTTTCTTTAATGTGATAGGCAGTGACACCAGCCATTAGGAGGACTGCCGAACATCTACACTCCTTCAATTTCCCGTCACATTTAATGGGGGCCTGTCCTAGGAGCCTCACTCAGGTACTAGTACTACAACATCAATTTGTGGTAAGTGTACTTGGCTTTGATACAGTTGCTTTTCAATATTTTCATTACTTTTAATATTTATATGGTGCTGTGTATATTGTGCATTCTGAGAGTAGCATATTGTGAGTGTTGGATAACTGTGGATTACGTGGTGACTGAAGGCCTCAGTCATTCTCTTAATTGGTCATCCCTCCCTCCGTGTTATTACTCGTGTTTTCCACCTTTTGTTCCTAGGATATTTCTCAATCTCAGACAGATCATCATTTTGGTACCCTGGTACTTTGATTTGTCCTCGGGTCAAGGCACCCTGTCTTCTGCAATCCGACCGAAGGAGGATACAGAGGGCCATAGTTCCTCTAGCACGGACTAAGTTGCTGAGTTGGGACCTCAACAGCAGTTCTCGTCACCAGTTGACACTCGCACCCCTACACGTCGGTCAGAGATGATGATATTTACTTAGGTAGGGAATTAGCTTTCTTTTTTCAGAGCACAAAGTTCGCTAATTCTGTAAGTATCAAATTTCATATAGTGGGAAAACCCTTGCTTCTGTCTTATAGAGACTCGGCAAGGTATACCTACATTCTTGGACTACCTTATTCACTTTTGAAACAATTAAATGTTTCATTTGTTTTAGAAACTATCGGTTTCATTTATTTAGTAGGATTTTCTTGCCCTTATTCTCTTACATTGAGTACCGGGTACAAGATTTCCTGCACTTTTGATTGACTAATAATTTACCATACTAATATTAACGTTAATTGTTAACGATTAAAATTCCACAGGATAGTTACCAGTTGCCACGTTATCCTGTTACTGACACTTCCATATCACAAGTATATTCGTTGTACATTTATTTGCTATTTTTCACCATGTTTCGTCTCCAAGCTTTTCATAACGATCCAGCAGGTGAAATAGGGAACTTAATTCGTGCCAGGACGACCGAATTACAAACTCTTGCACACGAGTATCAACTAGATGTTCCCCATGGAGCCAACAAAAATGACTTGCACAATTTAATATTGGATCACCTCTTAGATGAAGGGAAGATTGACTCTGAAACTCACGAAAATTATTCTATTGCAGATTGACATGCTCTTGCAACTATGAAACTAAAGCTCGAACTTGCAAAGATCAAGCGGGAACAACAAAAAGAAGCCCTCCAACAACAAAAAGAAGCTCTACAAATGAGGGAAAGAGAGGCGGCCCTAAGGAAAGAAGAACAAGAACGTGAGGCGGCCATAAAGAACAACAAGAAAGCGAGGTGGCCCTAAGGGAACGCGAGATGGCCCTAAAGAAAGAACAGACGGCCCTACTCTAAGAGCGTGAGCGAGTACAGCTTGAAGCAAGACAACGTTACCTGGAGATGCAACGCGAGCATGATAAAAAGCAAGCTGATATGGCTTTAGCATGTTGTCAACAAGAACTCGCGTTGGAAACTACACACCACAATCAGCGCCAACAAGCTAACGCTAGTCTTCCCGTAAGTTTCAATGTCTCCCATGCAAGTAAGTTAATGCCACCATTTGTTGAGACAGAGATCGATGTATTTTTCACCACTTTTGAGACCCTAGCTAAAAAACTTAGCTGGCCTGCAGATCAATGGTCTACCCTTCTCAGAGTGCATCTCACAGGAAGAGCTGCAGTTACTCTCAGTACCTTAGCGTCTGAGAATGACTACCAGACCCTGAAGCAAGCAGTTTTGGACGCCTACCTTCTCTCCACCGAAAGCTACAGACGAAAATTCTGTGATTATCTAAAGGCAAATACCACCACCTTTCTAGAATTTGCCAATTGTTATGATCTCAGCCTACAGGAGAAACGAGTCTCCCTCCTTGAGAGTTATTCGTCAAGCCTGACCTAACTAGAAGGTCTAGCAAGTAGTGAAGTGATAACGCATATGTAAAATAGTTGGTTGGATATGTGTAACAGTTTGAGATTATGGGCAATGCAGAAGAAAATAGATAAATGACGGGCTAGGAGATGTGGACATTTTGCTGGAGGCGTGAGGCTCGCTTCTGGAGGACCTTGACCTCACTTGAGTGCCAGACATCGCAGGGGGAAGCCGCGCTCCGTTGAGCTCCCGTCAGAAGGGAACCCCTAGTGATATATCTCTAAGAGAAGAGAAGTGTGCAGACGTACCAGCTGTGGAATAGAGCTGGGGACGTGTGGTCTCAAGTCGTGGACGATAATTAGTGAATATTAAGCCGCCCGGAGGCATTATTGTGGGCCGTGGAGCGCCCTGACCAAGCCTCGTCAGAGGGAAAGCGCCCTCGACCAATTAATCTGTGGTAAGCACGATATACGCCAGTTCATAGTGATTGCATTGTAGTTGGTCGTGTGCCCAGCGACAGTAGCGATGTTTATTTATAAGTTAGACATGTTTTAATAAGGCAGAAAGCCTGAAATAAGAGAGTGGAGAGGGAGGAACACGGAGCGACGTCCGCCCCCTCTGAGCGCTGGCGGACGACTGAGGGAGCCTGGCTCCGGATGGAGGAAGACCCTCCCAGCGAGTGAGGACCGCCGCCAGGCGAGGTGGAGTATGGACCCGCCCAAAACGGGGGAGTCCACTCTCACTGTATGTAGAGGACAGATAGAGGTTTGAGGCAAGCATATTGTGTGGTTATTTTTGTTTATGTGTTAAAGGGGAACATTTTATTGGAGTGTCGATGGGTTGCAGGTTTGTTCTTTGGGGAGGAAGTTGCTGAGAACTTCGAAGCCAGCAGATGAAGTAATTGATGAGACTCCAAGGTAGTGGAGCAGAGGACCTCGAGCTGTGAGGAGAAGCAGCAGTGAAGAGGAGTGTCACGTGCTTCTGTAGAGGTGGTGTAGCAGCCAAGAGAGCTGTGGAAGAACCTAACAGAAGGGTGAAGCACCGTAGTTGCACAAGGAAACTTCATGATAGCAGCCTGGAGGGGCTGCAGAGGATCCTGGTAGTGAAGCCCGGAAGAACCTAAGGATATTAGGGTTGTGAACTTCCAGAGGTGGAAGGGGAAGTTCTGGTGGATTACTAGTAGGGAGTTGATAGTGTTTGGTTGTCATTAGCGTGCAAGACGCAGTGAGAGGTGAGTGACTGTTGGCATTCTTATGTCAAGGAGTTTTTTATACTGAAGTATCAATGAACATTTATACTGGTATATGTTATTGCATTCAAATGCTGATTTTCTATATATACATTATCTTGCTGATAGTGCAACAGTGTATGTAGGCTTGACCAACTTGAGGAGGTTAATGGTATCAGGTGGCGAACCAGGAGATAGGATACCCCTTGATAAGCTGATAATAGAGTTCTGATGGTGTTGGAGTGCAACCTGATTGTGATTATCGAGTATAGGATTCATTATTATTATATGTGTGTATGTATCGTGTATGTGCTTTGTCAAGTAAATGTGACACAATTTGCTGGTGTTTGCCCTTGTCCTAGTGAGGCTTCCCAGGAGGTAGTAAAGAAGGAGAGAGAGAGAGAAAGAACCAAGAACCACTGCCGTGGACAGGGTAAAAGGTAATACTAGTAAGTCAAAAAGGGGATTGAGGAGATCATATCACCTAAGGAGAGAGTGGGGAGTCACAGCGGCTCGAGTGGGTGTGTGCACGTGACAACGAGGCTAAGTGTTGGAGCCGCATCCCCTAAGCGTGTGACGTTGAGCCCCTCTCCAAGAGCCAGAAGCGCCAAGGGTGATCTCCTAGTATAAGCACTCTACCGAGTTGTGGGTTGGGTTGTCCGTAGAGAAGGATCAACGACGACAACATCAACCAACCCACAGTCTATAATAAATTGGGGGCCTGTCCGGGAGAGTGAACTGACACACCCACACCCTGTCCAAGAGTGGATTTGTACACCCCTGCTGAGATAAACTGTGTGACCGCAGGTGTATACTCTCTCTCTTGGGAAGACTCACAGGACAAGATGGATAAGGTGCAAGCGTTTGTGGAGTCAGGCAAGCCTGAGGACTTGGAAGGTTGCACGAGGGATCAATTGAAACAGATAGCAGAAAAATGTGGCATTAGGTTGAAAGCATCTAAAGTAGCTGGGATGAAGGATGAGATCCTGAGGCAGTTAAGAGCCAAAAGTGAAGCGGCAGAGCAAGGAGCCCAAAAAGGAGCTGAAAGTGGAAAGGAGGATGATGGGCAGGATGAAGTGAGATCCCAGGGATCGAGTAGGAGCAGCAAGAGTAGCCGCAGTAGCAGGAGTAGCCGAAATAGGAGCTTGGAGAGATTCCAGTTAGAGCTCCAGATGCAGCGTGAGGAGAGACAGTTCCAGCTGGAAAAGATGAAATTAGAACTCCAGATGAAAAATGAAGCCGAGAAGGAAAAAGAGAAAACCAGGCTGGAAGTAGAAAAAGAGAAAACCAGGTTGGAAGTAGAAAAAGAGAAAACCAGGTTGGAAGTAGAAAAAGAGAAAACCAGAGTAAGAGAACTGGAGTTGGAACAAGAAAAAGAAAAAGCCCAGGTCGAAAAAGAAAAAGCCCAGGTCGAAAAAGAAAAAGAGAGAACAAAACAAATGCAGATAGAAGCGAATAGAACCTTGGCTGAGCAAAGGATTGAACATGGGTTGCCAGAGAGCACCACCCAGGTATCACACCCACCAGATGTTAGGGTTAGGGAGAAGGACATTCCCTTGTTTGTGCCCGAAGAGGCAGAGAGCTTCTTCGAGCATTTTGAGAAAGTAGCCAGTATCAAGGAGTGGCCACAGGAGGAATGGGCCCAGCTGGTCCAGTTAAGATTGACCGGTGCAGCCAGGGAGGCATACACCCAATTGTCACTGGAAGAGTGCCAGGATTATGCCACGGTAAAGAGCAGCATATTGCGCTCGTTTCAGTTAACCCCAGAAGCTTATAGAAAGCGTTTCAGAGAGATGGTGAAAGTTGGAGTATGTACGTTTGCTGAGACAGCAAGGGATCTGGAAAGACGATTCCAGAAGTGGATTGAGGCTGCTGGAGTTGGATCTTACGCTGACCTGAAGCAACTGATGGTCATGGAGAAGTTCTTGGAGATGATGCATCCCGAGACAAAGTTCAAGATCCAAGAAGCAGGGATAAAGGAGGTGAAAGATGCCGCAGATAGGGCAGATATGATTACTGAAGCATACAAGAGCTTGAGCGAGAACAGAGTGAGAAGCGAGGCGAGACGCAGCAATGGCAGACCCAATGGAGTCTGGGGAGGAAGAAATTACGAGAGACCCAGAAGAGTCTGGGGTGAGAAAAATTTTGATAAATGGGCAGATAAAAGTAAGTACCCAAAAACTCAGAAGAGTAGGTCGCGCACTTCATCTGAAAGTGAGGATGGAGGAGCTAAGCGAGAAACTAATCGTGATCCAGGAAATCAAGAGTCCAGTAAAGCTCCACAGAGTACGAGTAGTACGTCTGGCCCGAGGAACTCTCATGTGAGTGGGCAGAGTCAGAGCTACTCTGGTACATATAGAAGAGATTTTTCCCAGATGAGATGTTACAATTGTAACGGATTGGGTCACGTGATGCGAGATTGTCGACAGGGCAAGAGAGTTGTGACCCTGGCCATGTGTGACCCCCGAGGTAAATATACTAATGTGTTCCGAGACAAACCACAGAAGATGAACTTAGTGAACGAGAGGTATAGGCCGTTCATGAGTAAAGGTTGGATCAGTATAAGAGGCCAACCTGAGGTAGAAGTTGGTATCTTAAGAGATACCGGAGCTAATCAGAGCTTGATTGCGAGAAGCCTGATTGGGGATGGTCGACGGTTAGCTGGCAGTGGGAAGATGAAAGTATATGGGTTATTGTCGGAGAGTGACATGCCCGTATGTGCTGTCCAGCTAAGGTCGGAATATGTGTCGGCGGAGGTGATGTTGGGAGTATGCCCCGACATACCTATTCCAGGAGTCCAAGTGATCCTGGGGAATGACTTGTGCGGGACAAAGGTGTTGCCAAGAGTCATAGTGGAGACTGTGCCAGAGGAGTGCCCAGAAGGCCACTGCACGGGTGGGACACCTGAGAGTGCGAACCTGACTGACATCCAAGGAGATGAGTCAGGAGACCGCCAAGCCATTGAAAACCCTGTCTCGGTAGTGACGAAGACAGAGGTGGCCGACAAGGAAGACGCTGGAGAAGATGATACAGTGTCGATTCAGCCGGTGGAAGATATCGATGTAGATATAGCATGGCTGTTTGATGAAGGTCCAGCCCAGGCAAATGGAGTCTCAGTGAGGTCAAAAGTGAGGATGACCCAGCCGAGGAAGACTCATGTGAAGAGAGCGGACCTGAGTAGAGCCCAGACTGCTGAAATTAAGAGTCGGAAAGTGAATGCAACTGTGCTGAGTAGGAATGAGGAAGGATGTGGACATACAGAGGACGAGAGTAGAGCGTCAAGTTGTCCACGAGCACAGAGGCATTTGGGTAGTAGAGTTAAGTTGTTTGAGATGTCAGGAGTTGACATGTTTCACAGAAAACGTAGAGTAGAGATAATGAAGAAGAGTAATAGCCGAGAAAATGAAAGGAGAAGAGACAGTATGTGTGGAGAGATGCTTACGAGCACTCTGGGAGAGGCAAGGCGACGTGTACGGTCGAGTGCTGTTGGATGTAATACAGTGCCCGAAGAAACTTTTAGGGAACGAAGAAGAGTTGAAGGAGAAGAAATGGAGTTGTATCGAAGTGAGAAGTGTGGGAAGAGGAAGATGATACAAGCATGGAGGAATAGAAGAAATCCGAGGATGCGAAGGAAGTCAAACAGGATGAGGTCTCGGATAAATGAGGAGACGAAAGGGAGAATCGTCGGTGAAGACCAGGGAGTGAAGTATGATGACAGGAGGCGAAAGTATAATGGCAGTAGATGGAAGTATGAAAACGACAGAGGAGGTACAGACAGTAGATGTCTGACTCTGGATGGGAAGAGAAGAAGACGAGGAAACGGAGGGTGGAGACAGTAAGTAGAGTGGACCAATGGATTGCAGGCGTCCAAGGAGGACAGCCTAGCCAACAGGTGCCAGAGAAGTCAGATCGTTTATGAGAAGATCATGTTTCTGGCGAGTTGTGAGCCAGATGTTGCAAGGAGCAACGAACTAATTGTAGACTCCTAAGGGAGTACGTAAGCAGATCAACCGTTCGAACCAATCGGTTGAAGAACGAGACAGTGTGGTGGCGGATGTATTATCCCGAGCTTTGCCACTGGAATAACTCTCAAAAATAAGGGGAGGGGAGTGTTATGATCTCAGCCTACAGGAGAAACGAGTCTCCCTCCTTGAGAGTTATTCGTCAAGCCTGACCTAACTAGAAGGTCTAGCAAGTAGTGAAGTGATAACGCATATGTAAAATAGTTGGTTGGATATGTGTAACAGTTTGAGATTATGGGCAATGCAGAAGAAAATAGATAAATGACGGGCTAGGAGATGTGGACATTTTGCTGGAGGCGTGAGGCTCGCTTCTGGAGGACCTTGACCTCACTTGAGTGCCAGACATCGCAGGGGGAAGCCGCGCTCCGTTGAGCTCCCGTCAGAAGGGAACCCCTAGTGATATATCTCTAAGAGAAGAGAAGTGTGCAGACGTACCAGCTGTGGAATAGAGCTGGGGACGTGTGGTCTCAAGTCGTGGACGATAATTAGTGAATATTAAGCCGCCCGGAGGCATTATTGTGGGCCGTGGAGCGCCCTGACCAAGCCTCGTCAGAGGGAAAGCGCCCTCGACCAATTAATCTGTGGTAAGCACGATATACGCCAGTTCATAGTGATTGCATTGTAGTTGGTCGTGTGCCCAGCGACAGTAGCGATGTTTATTTATAAGTTAGACATGTTTTAATAAGGCAGAAAGCCTGAAATAAGAGAGTGGAGAGGGAGGAACACGGAGCGACGTCCGCCCCCTCTGAGCGCTGGCGGACGACTGAGGGAGCCTGGCTCCGGATGGAGGAAGACCCTCCCAGCGAGTGAGGACCGCCGCCAGGCGAGGTGGAGTATGGACCCGCCCAAAACGGGGGAGTCCACTCTCACTGTATGTAGAGGACAGATAGAGGTTTGAGGCAAGCATATTGTGTGGTTATTTTTGTTTATGTGTTAAAGGGGAACATTTTATTGGAGTGTCGATGGGTTGCAGGTTTGTTCTTTGGGGAGGAAGTTGCTGAGAACTTCGAAGCCAGCAGATGAAGTAATTGATGAGACTCCAAGGTAGTGGAGCAGAGGACCTCGAGCTGTGAGGAGAAGCAGCAGTGAAGAGGAGTGTCACGTGCTTCTGTAGAGGTGGTGTAGCAGCCAAGAGAGCTGTGGAAGAACCTAACAGAAGGGTGAAGCACCGTAGTTGCACAAGGAAACTTCATGATAGCAGCCTGGAGGGGCTGCAGAGGATCCTGGTAGTGAAGCCCGGAAGAACCTAAGGATATTAGGGTTGTGAACTTCCAGAGGTGGAAGGGGAAGTTCTGGTGGATTACTAGTAGGGAGTTGATAGTGTTTGGTTGTCATTAGCGTGCAAGACGCAGTGAGAGGTGAGTGACTGTTGGCATTCTTATGTCAAGGAGTTTTTTATACTGAAGTATCAATGAACATTTATACTGGTATATGTTATTGCATTCAAATGCTGATTTTCTATATATACATTATCTTGCTGATAGTGCAACAGTGTATGTAGGCTTGACCAACTTGAGGAGGTTAATGGTATCAGGTGGCGAACCAGGAGATAGGATACCCCTTGATAAGCTGATAATAGAGTTCTGATGGTGTTGGAGTGCAACCTGATTGTGATTATCGAGTATAGGATTCATTATTATTATATGTGTGTATGTATCGTGTATGTGCTTTGTCAAGTAAATGTGACACAATTTGCTGGTGTTTGCCCTTGTCCTAGTGAGGCTTCCCAGGAGGTAGTAAAGAAGGAGAGAGAGAGAGAAAGAACCAAGAACCACTGCCGTGGACAGGGTAAAAGGTAATACTAGTAAGTCAAAAAGGGGATTGAGGAGATCATATCACCTAAGGAGAGAGTGGGGAGTCACAGCGGCTCGAGTGGGTGTGTGCACGTGACAACGAGGCTAAGTGTTGGAGCCGCATCCCCTAAGCGTGTGACGTTGAGCCCCTCTCCAAGAGCCAGAAGCGCCAAGGGTGATCTCCTAGTATAAGCACTCTACCGAGTTGTGGGTTGGGTTGTCCGTAGAGAAGGATCAACGACGACAACATCAACCAACCCACAGTCTATAATACAATACAAAGAAAAGATAATTTATGAAATGGCTGGAAGCAGCACATGTCTCATTTTCAGAACTCGTCAACCTCATGCTGGTTGAGGAATTCTTGAGACGTGTTCCCCCTTCCGTCCGTTTATATTTAGCAGATAAAGAAGAAACCAACTACATCAGATGTGCGAAGTCGGCTGACACCTACAGCCTCATACACCGGCTAACACCAGAACCACCTTCCAGTAAGAAGTCTTGGTATAGTTATGATAAAGTGAGTACAGATCAAGTGAGTTCTCAAATGTATTGTAAGTATTGTAAACTCTATGGACATACCATTGATAAATGTAGAAAAGCTCAATACAAAGGCAATGACACTCCTAAACCCAAACCGACTCCTCCTAAGTCAGGTAATCCTGTGATGAATGTTGGTGTTCCTATTAATGATCTTTCTCTCTTCAGCAAACACCTGTATCCTGGAACTGTCTCCACCAACGGTACAGCTTCGGAGGGACGTTTCAAATTGAAGATCTTGAGGGACACAGCGGCTCTTCAGTCAATAATATTGAAATCAGCTGTGCCTAACATCACCTACACCGGGGAAACCGTCCTTATTACTGACCTCACTGCTACCACTCCGTATCCACTCGCCAGAGTCATAAGAACAAAGCTAACTGCAGAAGGCCTATTGGCCCATACGAGGCAGCTCCTATCTATAACCACCCAATCCTACTCATATACCTGTCCAACCCGCGCTTGAAACAATCGAGGGACCCCACCTCCACCACGCCACGCGGCAATTGACTCCACAAATCAACAACCTTGTTACTGAACCAGTATTTACCCAAGTCTTTCCTAAATCTAAACTTATCCAATTTATACCCATTGTTTCGTGTTCTGTCTTGCGTTGATATTTTTAATTCCCTATTAATATCCCCCCTGTTATGTCCATTCATCCACTTGTAAACCTCTATCATGTCACCCCCACCCCAGAGTCCACCTGGATTGTTCTTTTGTGACCGGTGAAGTCCAAGTCGCCATCAAAGAAAAGCCTTTTCCCATGTCTGGAGTGCAACTTCTCCTGGGCAACGACTTGGCAGAACATCTGCAACCGTCCAACCTGATCATCATGGACAAACCCCAGGTGTGTAACTCTGTAGTGGACAATCCCATCTTTAAGTATGTTTCAGCAGAGGTCCAAGAAAGTGATGAAGTTTCTCCTCCGGTTTTGGTGACCACCCATGCACAAGCTGCACGCCCGCAACCAGCTGACTCTACTGCTACCGCTGTCCCTCAAGACCGTCAGAATCTACCATCGAATCTTACTAGGTTGGAGTTCCGTAAGTTACAGAGGGAGGTTCCTTCATTAACACCATTATTCTTCCAGGCTGAGACTCAACCTGACAGTATCCCTGGGTTCTTCCTAGAGAATCAGGTGCTCTACCGCAGGTACAGACCCAATAAGCTGAAGGAGGACGATGATTGAGCAAATGTCGAACAACTAGTAGTTCCCACCAGCCTACAGCCCGATATTCTACACCTGGCCCACGGAGCACTTTCTCACTATGGTTTTAACAAAACCTACCACGGAATCAGACAAGACAAGACTACTACTGGCCAGGTATGGTTAAAGACGTCAAAAGTTACGTGCAACAGTGTCATACATGTCAGATGGTAGGTAAACCTAACATCTCTATTCCCCAGGCTCCATTGACTCCTATCCCAGTGCCTGCGGAACCTTTCCACAGACTCATCATAGACTGTGTTGGTCCTTTACCCCGGACCAGTTCTGGCAGCGCCTATATACTAACTATCCAGTGTCCTACCGCCAGATTCCCCATTGCAGTTCCAGTAAAGAACATTACGGCTGCTACTGGGGTGAAACAACTATTGAAGATCTGCACCCAGTATGGATTTCCAAGAGAGGTTCAAAGTGACTGTGGCACCAACTTCACTAGTGATCTCTTCAAGAAGACACTGGAAGAGTTCAACATCACACAGGTTCTCCATTGCAAAACAAGTTTTCAGGACCCTACCGCATCAAGGAGTGCAGAAACAACCACAACTACGTTCTTGAGACTCCAGATAGGCGGCGGAAGACCCAGTTGTGCCACGTCAACCTCCTGAAGCAGTATCAAGATATCACGAAGCCCTTCCTCATCAAGGTCGACGCCAGTAGTACCGGCATCGGGGGCGTCCTACTACAACAACGAGGTGAGGAGGTTCTACCTGTTAGCTTCTACAGCTACAAGTTAAAACCACACCAGAAGAACTACAGCACTATCGAAAAGGAACTCCTCTCCATCGTCCTGAACTTACAGCACTTTACATCTTACCTACAAGGTGCTCGGTTTACCACCATCTACTCGGACCACAATCCCCTACGCTTCTTGCAGCAAGCCCAATTCAACAATCAACGACTTCTACGATGGGCTTTGTATCTGCAGAATTTCAACCTGGAGATCTTCTACATCAAGGGTTCTGACAACATCATAGCAGACACCCTCTCCAGAGTCTATGAGGTAGAGACAGCTCCACCTACCACTCTACCATCTGAAGACGTAACTTCACCCATTAGAGCAGGCTTCAGAGGAGAGTTGTGACGATAATCTCTTTCAAGAGAGATTGAGCATGCTCTTCCCTACATAAAGTTACTTATATACATACAACAATAAGATGCTACCTTCAAGATACGTTTACCAGTAGCACAAACGTTTTGACTAGGAGGCAAACGTCCCCCCTACTCCACACTCCCTCCATGCTGGCTCGCCACCTTCATCAACCAGCAAACTACCATTCCCAGCCTGCCTGCTTCTGATTGGTGACCTGCCGACTGCACACCTGCACCTCTGCACCTCAGCGCCCTCTACTTAGTCGATGTCTGGGCTTGAACCAGTGATTGAAGTTAGAATATCTTGTGCTCTCAAGCTGTGAACAACTAACTGATATACGCTCCATCTATCAGGTGGATGTTTCTCAGCTAGCGCTTTATTCTCAGCACCTGCTTATTTCATTTTGTCTTTATATTATCGAGTAACGTCATCCCTGTTCTTAATTTTTATGTTATATTTTTTGACTTGTTTGTTTGCACTGTACATAGCCAAGGAATTGTTTTTGTTTTTAATTTGCTTTCAATTTAATTAAAGTTTCATTATTCATACTATGTGTTATGCGTGTATTCCCTTACTTTACCACAGACAACAGCCAAGCAGTCGATCTTTTTTTCTTTAATGTGATAGGCAGTGACACCAGCCATTAGGAGGACTGCCGAACATCTACACTCCTTCAATTTTCCGTCACAATATATATATATATATATATATATATATATATATATATATATATATATATATATATATATATATATATATATATATATATATATATATATATATATATATATACTCCTCTACCGCCTGCGTCAAATCCGTTATCAAAACCAAGATGCGATTCATCAGTGCTTCGTTAGAGATGGCATGATTAAAGTGAGAAAGACTTCAGGAGGTAAAACGTTTACAATTGCTAATGAGGATGACCTCAATGAGTCAACATAATTAACCCCCTTGTCACCTAGTGCGGGCTAGGTATCCAAAGTCTCTTTGTTACACTTTTTAAAGTAAATTTTAATTTAATTATTACTACTCATTTATTGGACTTAATTAATTAAGTGCGTTAATATTTCTTTATTATTACTAATTAAAAGATCATAACTTTTTTGTTGTATTGCTTTTCTTCCATTCCCTGGCAGGGGGAGTCTTGTAGCGAGTAAGCTTATACTCGCTCCATTATCTCATCATCTTAAAAGCATAACTAATTAGCACTAATTACAGAAGCTACAATCCTTTCCTCCAATTACTGGTAATACTCTTCTCATCTTGGTGGAGGGAGCTGAGGTGTAATCACCATATAAGCAAGCAATGTGAGCAATAGCGAACAGTACAATTTCCACAGTCAACAATGTAGGACTCGGCGTGTACAGTTCTAATCGACCCAAGACGCTACAGCTTCGACACAGAGCAGACAGCAGACGACGACCGCATCGAGCCGCCACGTTCTCGCTCCCCGAGTTCAGACACTCACAATTCCCAATTGAGCCGCCACGCTCTCCCTCATAGAGCTCCACGACTCCGACCTCACTCAGCTCTCTGCTCTGCTCCAGGTTTCTTCTCAACGTCTACGACACTGCTGTATCCAGGACTACTAAATAAATATGAAACTCACTAAACACTGTAGGCTCGGCTACAAGTACCTCTGGGAGTTTGTAACATCTGCTGATGCAGATTTAACTAAATGTAAACTCTGTCAGCAGAACTATTCGCATACTTTGCGTCATTATATAATGGAAAGTGAAAAAATCGCGGAATTTAGAGATTGTAACGTACGTTATGTTACGTTGTTGGGTTGATTCAATTTCAATTCAATTTCTTTATTATGCACCCAATACTCATCCCGTGGGCGGTGGTGTAAAGGATTACAGAGGCACATAATCGGTTCAGGAACTGAACCCTCTAGTTCGTTTAGCTAAGCAAATAACAATTTTTGACGCTAGTTACAAAATTATTAATGTTGTATACACATGTACACACTCGCATACATACATGTACCTATATATATACATATGCACATATACATACATATCGAATCACCCACACAAATACACACATCAATAATCTTTTGTGTCACAAGTGATCAAGAAGAGGCTCACAACAGTCACTATACAAGGCACTTTACATCTATAGTGAGTCACACAGTTACTAGTCTTGCTGCACACCCACCCAACTGGGCGGCAGCTTTACAGTCATGTGCATGCATTACCTACAGTAAGCAAATTTTGGATATTTCGCTAACATTTCGGGCAGCACATCATTATGAATAAAGTACTTACACATTTCTTGCACACTATTGATGGTGTTATCTCTAAATTCCGCGATTTTTTCACATTCCATTATATAATGACGCAAAGTATGCGAGTAGTTCTGCTGACAGAGTTTACATTTAGTCAAATCTACATAAGTAGATGTTACAAATTCCCAGAGGTACTTGTAGCCGAGCCTAAGCCTAGCAGTGGTTACATCTAGAAGTCTGCTAACATTGTTGGATGACCCATAGACGTGCGGTTCTTCTTGCATAATAGAATGATGATAGATGGAGTAACTGGTGTGAATTTCACTTTGCCTCAAGTCTCCGAAATTTAGTTGATATTTCTGGGATATTGCTGCCTTCAGCCTGCTCAAAGGCAGTCCAAGTTGGTAATCAATTCCCTCTTTACGAGCAAAAGTCTTGGCCAACTCATGAGTTCTGTCATGCATTCGGAGACCAATATGGGAAGGAATCCACAGGAGACAATCTCTGACTACCATTGATTATTTCATTATATATGTGTCTAGCTTCAAAGATAAGCACGTCACAGTTATGCCTTAGGGAACTGAGGGCAGTCAAGGATGACAAGGAGTCACTTACAATTAACGTGTCAACTTTGGATTCATATACGCGCTCGAGTGCAAGGATTATGGCAACCAATTCTGTCTGAACAGTGGAGGCCCAGTTACTGAGACGCGCTCCACACTCATGGGAGAAGGAACCATCTCTCCCTGTCACAACAACTGCACTTCCAGCTGCACCATGGGACTGATGCAAGGATCCATCAGTGTAAATAATCTGGGAAAGGGAGCACTCTCTGACTAAAGTATCAATTTGGCTTAAGGCATTGTACTTTGTTCTTGTCGAAGCAAGGCTTGTTCTTTAATCAGCTTCTTGGGTGGGAAAGAGGGGACAGTAATTTGGAAAGGAGTGATCTCCCATAGGGCAGGAAAGTGTTGTTGTTGTCTCTCTTGGTAGGCTTACGGCAATCCATTTGGAGGGATGCTGACCTTCAAGGAAGAAGGCTTGGAGGGCTTCAGTGCAGGGGTTAGGGTGGGTTAGCCTAAGCATCTTGATACCAATTAAAACATTAATTTCAGTGATACGATTACTTACACATGAAATATTCAGTTTCTTCCTCATATTTAGTAATTTAGTTGTACGGGGACATCCGAGGATTATCCTCATGGCTTCGTTTTGCATCTTTTCCAGCCCTCCAAGCATTCTCTCAGGCACTAGGGCAAGCATGGGTGCAGCATAATCAGAGACCTAATATATGAAAGATACATCATTTTAACAATTCTCACATTTGCACCATAGCTTGGATGGTAGCCTGCCACAGCCTTGAGAGCACGGAGCCTTTCTCTACATTGGCGGCCCAGTCTGGCTACAACATTGCGGTACAGTGGAACTTCAAGACCAAGGTACTTGTATCTGGTTACGTAGTCGAGCAGAGAGCCATCATGCAACTGCATTTTGCGAACGGCCCCACCTCGTCTGGGTGGGCGTCGGTTCTGGATCTCTGTTTTCTCTACTGAGATGACCAAGCCTAGTTCCTGACATGTGTGCAATACAGAGTTCAGAACATTTTGGGTGTTGGTATACCCATTGGTGTGGATCAGTATATCATCCACATAGCTAATGATGTGTTCGCTGGACCTTCTAGTTACTAAGTTTAAAAGTGCATTGCTTAACACATTGAACAGAGTAGGACTGAGGACACCTCCCTGTGGAGTGCCAAGTTCAAAATCTCTCGTTACACTTCTATGCCCTTGGAACAGTACAGATGACTTCCTGTTGGATAGATAGCCTCTTATCCACCGTAGAAGCCATCCTCCTACATTCATTTTAGCAAGTTCGCTCAGAATGCCGTGTGGGTTAGCAATGTCAAAGGCTGACTTAAGATCTAGGAAAGTGGTATATGACCTATCAGTATGCAGGGTGAGGAATGTGGTAATACAGTGATGTACACTCTTTCCATGTGTATAGCCATATATCTGGGGAGACAACATGTTACTAATTCTGTAAAGGAGACGGTTGAGAACCATCCTCTCAAGACACTTACAGAAACAACTGGTGAGGGAGATTGGGCGAAAAGCACTCTGCTGGTTTGGTTTAGGAATGGGAATAATAACACTGTTGGTCCATGATTTAGGAAGTTCCCCAGTTACATAGCTCATATTATACAATTCAAGCAAGGGATTCCCTGGAACTAGCAGAAGCATACGCAGTATGCCGTAAGTAACTCCATCCTCCCCGGGTGATGTAGCTTTGCCTTTATGTAGAGCAGAATCTAGTTCGTATTCAGTAAAAAGCATGTCACAGTCATCCTCTTGATGAAGCATGAAGTCAAGGAGCCTTGCTCTATCAGCAAATCTATTATTTAATTCATTCTGTGTGTGTAGAGGAAGACTGTCAAAGCTAAAAGTTGTGGCCCAAGCACCAACAAGCTCATTTGCTCTGTGCAGAGGATTATGATGCGAGATCTCTGCAGTATTTTCCCCTTTGATCTTGTTGATATCCTTCCATGCCCGACTTAGTGGCGTGTGAGAATTGAGACCACTGACAAAAGTTTCCCAGTCTGTCTTCCTCAGCTCCACCATACGTTCCCTGGCCTCAGCCAGAGCCGTTTGAAAGAGCTTAAGCATTTCAGCAGTGCGGGTCGTTCTACAAGCTAGTCCAATTCTTCTGGCAGTGCGTTTTAGTGCATGCAATTTAGAATCATTATAATAAGCATAAGTGCTATGACCAGTGTAATTTGGGTTACGTGGCCTGGACGATGGATCAAGTGATTCTATAAACTGGTCGATAGTACCTGTGAGCTCATTGTTAAAATCTTCAACTGATGAAGGCTCAGATGAATTGTACCAATTCTGACACATGAGCAATAAAATTGTCTCGTTGATCGATGGGCACAGCCAGCCTCTTCCGCTTGAACTCTCCACCGGGGAGGATAGAGCTTCCAATGCTTACAGTGGCTAATATGGCCAGATGATCAGACGCCATATCTGGCACTATTGACGAGGCGCACACGGTGTGGGAGACGATAAAACCGAGACATAGATCAAGAATACCTCCGTAGATATGCGTCGGTTCAAGGTCACCCACAATTTATGCATCATCGTGGCTACCTAATAGTGACAACAGTTGGTTGCCGTTACGAATACTGAACTGCGAATTACCAATATTCCTATGCCTAGCGTTATAATCACCTATAATGATGGTAGGCTCAGTCTGAATACAAATAGGAAGGTCAGTATAATTAAACTTATCACAAGGGGCATACAGGTTAAAGATATTGAGGGCAGAGTTCCCTACGTAGATCCTCACACCATGATACTGAAGCCCTTCGGTTGACTTGGCTGAGAGTAGCTGGTGAGGAAGGGACTTCTTAACATACATAATACAAAAGTGACTGGATTTAAGGTCATAGACAGCAAAGGAGGGTAATTTAGGGGGGTGGAGACCTGGTGGGAACTCTGCACTCCTGAAGGCAGACGACATCTATGGGCTCGGTCGTCACTTTGTGGTAGAGATCAGGAAGTCTTTTCCTGAGTGATGCTATGTTCCAACTGAGGATACGAAGCACCGTTGTATTGAGAGAGTTTGTGGAGGGATCCATAGATTATATTTAATTATTAGTCACCTAAAACTTTTATGTGCGTTTGTGTAAGCTACTGTCCCCTTGCTCTGCTTTGTATCACTCCTGGTATCCCTCTAAGTTCTGTGATGCAGCTAGCTGCAAGGCAATACAGCTGCAATACACTGTCTCTCGTTTCTTTGTCAATGACACTGTTACTTATGGACTCTTTGACATTTGTTTTTAAGGATTTGGGAAACACTGTGTTTAATAGGTTGTCAATTTCCGTGGGTTCTATCTGCGATATATCAAGCAAACGAGCTAGAGGAGTAGCGGTATTTAAGTCACCAGGTGTGTGAACCTCGCCCACTAATAAATAAATAAATAAATAAATAATTTTTTATTCAGGTAAGGTACATACATACAAGGTAAGATACAAAGTTGATGGATTTATAGATAGAGCTAGTACATACAATGCCTAAAGCTACTATTACGCAAAGCGTTTCGGGCAGGAAAAACATTAACGACTAAAACTTAATACTAATTGAGTTTATAGTATAAAATGTGTTGAGAACAAATAAAAATAAAAATATAAAAAGGAGGGAACATGGCAGAAAAGCAGCACAAATACAATTAGGTCGACAAACAGCGTTGTTTAAAAAAACAGACATGGGTTGACAATAGAGGGGTAAGGTAGGTTATAGGGAATTTATTAGGTAGTGCTTCGTTTTTATCTTAAACTGGTTGAGAGAGGTACAGTCTTTAACATGGTTGGGAAGGTCATTCCACATTCTGGGCCCCTTGATTTGTAGAGCATTTCTAGTTTGATTAAGTCGTACTCTTAGAATATCAAAACTGTATTTGTTTCTGGTGTGGTGCTCATGGGTTCTATTACAACGTTCAGTGAAGCTTTTGAGGTCAGGATTGGCATTACAGTTCAGCGTTTTATATATGTATAATACACATGAGAGAATGTGCAGTGACTTAATATCTAACATATTCAGAGATTTAAGTAGGGGTACCGAGTGATGTCTGGGGCCAGAATTGGATATTGTCCTAATAGCAGTTTTGTGTTGAGTAATTATATTGTATTGAGTAATTGTTGAGTAATTTTATTGTATTTGCTTTTATTCTTGTGTTTTGCTATATCGTGTATCTTGTATCGTGATCCCTTTGTATCTCTATACACACTGATATTGATCCTGATCAAAATCTTCTGTCTCATATCTACACCAACCAGCACATTGATCATCATTATTGCAAGTATTTCACAGCACACAAAGCTAGAAACAAACTCCAAAATAGCACCTGCTTATCAGTTTACAACCAAAATGTTAGATCACTTGGTAAACATTTTGACGATATAAATGCATTACTCACAGCACTAGGTACTAACTTATCGTTCATTATTTTAACAGAAACTTGGCTAAATAAAGACTATACCCAACTCTACAACTTAGTTGGTTATAAAGCCATTCATAACTGCAGGCCTAATAAAAAAGGTGGTGGCACAGCTATATATTACCGAGATACATTTATCTGCAACAGTGTCATTAGTGACAGAGATGACTACTGTGAATATACTTTTGCTCAGTTTACAATTAAATCCCTTAAATCCTCTTTGACTATTGGAGCCATCTATAGATTTCCCAATACTAACATAGCTTCTTTCTCAGACAACCTAAGGAATCTTATTATAAACAACAATCTCAACAAAAACCACATCATTCTGGGAGGAGATTTTAATATTGACCTGGGTCAACAGAATTACTCTCAAGTTGACTATTTCCTTAACAGCATGAACTCCTGTATGCTAATCCCCACAATCACCAAACCTACCCGAGTCACTCAAACATCAGCCACTACCTTGGACCAAATATGGACAAACATAACAGCTCCCCTTGTATCTGGTATAATCTACGACAGAACAACTGACCACTATCCTACCTTTCTCATAGCGAACATGGACATAGCACCACCAAAAAAGCAAGAAACTTTCATTTAGGCTACACAGTGAATCAGCTTTAGGCAATCTTACAGATGCACTTCACAATATTAACTAGGATTCTGAATTCAGTAATACCCAGGATATAATTCATTAGCTAACCTCTTCCTCTCCAAAACTCTAAGCCTCTACAACATTCATTGTCCCCTTCTTACCAAGCAAGTAACTGACAAAAGATTAAACAATCCATGGTTCACAAGTGGCATTCTCAACTCAGTCAACAAGAAACATGAATATGAAAAGAAACTTAGGATAGGCCTAGTTTCAAAGGAAGTAGCTAAAAGGTACTCATCAATGCTTACCAGTATCATAAGAAAGGCAAAACTTGCATATTATGTGAATAGATTCAATGAAGCAAAAGGCAACATGAAAAGCACTTGGAAAACAATCTCTAGTATCCTAGGAACTAAACAACACTCACATAACCAAATAAAACTCTACAAGGATGGGGATATACCGTCAACTGATTTAGAAATGGCAAATGAATTTAATAGTTTCTTTTCATCGGTTGGTGCTAATCTTGCCAGTAAAATCCCACAGACTCAGACACATATTAACACATATCTCTCAGGCAGCTATCCAAACTCTCTTCTCCTCTCACCAGTCAGCCCGGCAGATGTTGTGTCCATCATACACTCACTAAAAACCAAGGCAGGGAACACCAGTGAAATTCCGTCCATTGTGTACAAGAGAGCCTCCCATGCCCTTGCCCCACCCATAGCTCTTTTGTTCAACAAATCCATAGAGTGTCATACCTTCCCTGATATTCTTAAAAATGCAAAAGTAACGTCAGTCCATAAAGGAGGCAATCCGGCGGACATAAACAATTATAGACCAATATCAAACCTACCCATTCTGTAAAAAATATTTGAAAAAATTATCTACAAACAGCTCTATTCCTACCTCGTAAAATTCGACATACTCAGCCCCTGCCAGTTTGGCTTCCGGTCCCAAAAGAGCACCAATGATGCAGTCATTAGTCTCCTTGACGTAATCTACTCATCCTTTGACAAAAATGAGTTTCCGATTGGACTCTTCATTGACCTAAGAAAAGCCTTTGATACCGTTAATCACAACTACCTCTTACTTAAACTCCAGCATTATGGAATCCGAGGCCTTACCCTGGACTATATCCGATCCTATCTTAGTGATAGATACCAATGTGTAGCCATCAATGATACAACCTCTTCCACTCTACCAATAACCATTGGAGTGCCACAGGGCAGCATCTTAGGACCTCTTCTATTTCTTATATATATAAATGATCTGCCTAATGTCTCTAATATTCTTAAACCTATATTGTTTGCTGACGATACTACCCTTATCTATTCAGACCGCAACCCACATACACTAAACAATGTTGTGAATAATGAATTAAAAAAAGTCCACTTATGGATGTCAACTAACAAACTAACACTAAACATAGAAAAAACCTACTACATCTTATTTGGAAGCAAATCATCGTATGCAATTCAGCTACAGATAGACAACATTAACATCAGTAATAAAAATGATGGAAAGTTTCTTGGTCTATTCTTAGACATGAGACTCAACTTCAGCACCCACATTCAACACATAATACAATACAATACAACACAATACAATACAATTTTATTTAGGTAAGGTACATACATACAATAAATATTTACAAGGATTGTTTAACTTATAGGTATAGCTAGTACATACAATGCCTAAAGCCACTATTACGCAAAGCGTTTCGGGCATGATAAACTTAAATGACAAGCTTAATACTAATTGAGCATAATGAGTAGAATGAAAACAAGAAATGAAAACATAGATGAAAAAGCAGCACAAATACAATTATGTCGACAAACAGCTCTCTTTAAAGAAAAAAACAGACATTGGTTGACAATAGAAGGGTAAGGTAGGTTACAGGGAATTTATTAGGTATAGCTTCGCTTTTAACTTAAACTGGTTGAGAGAGGTACAGTCTTTAACATGGTTGGGAAGGTCATTCCACATTCTGGGCCCCTTGATTTGTAGAGCATTTCTAGTTTGATTAAGTCGTACTCTAGGAATATCAAAACTGTATTTATTTCTGGTGTGATGCTCATGGGTTCTGATACAACCTTCTATGAAGCTTTTGAGATCAGGATTGGCATTATAGTTTAGCGTTTTATATATGTATAATACACATGAGAGAATGTGCAGTGATTTAATGTCTAACATATTCAGAGATTTAAGTAGGGGTACCGAGTGGTGTCTGGGGCCAGAATTGGATATTGTCCTAATAGCAGCTTTGTGTTGAGTAATTAGAGGACGTAAGTGATTTTGGGTAGTAGAGCCCCAAGCACAAATACCATAGTTGAGATATGGATAGATAAGGGAGTAATAGAGAGTCACCAGGGCAGGGCGTGGTACATAATATCTGATCTTAGAAAGAATGCCCACAGTTTTTGAAACTTTTTTGGATATGTTTAGAATGTGTCCCTGGAAATTAAGCTTGTGGTCAATGAGAATGCCAAGGAATTTGCCATCTAATATGTTACAAATTTGGGTATTGTTTATTTTGAGATTTATTTGATTAGAGGATTTATTGCCAAACAGAATATAAAAGGTTTTGTCAATGTTAAGGGTGAGTTTGTTGGCAGTTAGCCACAGATGGACTTTATTTAGCTCAGTATTTACTGTGGCATTTAGAGCAAGGGGATCAGGACTGGAGTAAATGAAGGTTGTGTCGTCAGCAAATAGAATTGGTTTGAGGTGTTGGGAGGCATTTGGAAGGTCATTAATGTAGATGAGAAAGAGGAGAGGGCCAAGTATGCTGCCCTGGGGAACACCAATGTTGATGGGTAGGGTGGGAGAAATTGTATTATTCACAGAAACATATTGGAGCCTGTCAGTAAGGTAGGATTTGAGGTATTGTAGGGAGTGTCCTCTGACTCCATAATGATGTAATTTAAGAAGAAGGTTTTGGTGGTTGACAGTGTCAAAAGCTTTACGCAGGTCCACAAACAACCCAACAGAGAACTCATTTTTATCAAGAGCTGTATGAATCGAGTTAAGCATACTAATAAGTGCATCGTTAGTGCATTTTTTGGGTCTGAAGCCATATTGGCAAGGGCTAAGTATATTGAGTTTGGCTAGATATGAGTAAAGCTGCTTATAGATTAGTTTTTAAAAATTTTTTGACAAGTTTGGCAGGATAGATATAGGTCTGTAGTTGTTAACATCTGTGAGATTACCACATTTGTGGACAGGCGTTACTCTCGCTTTTTTTAGAATATCTGGGAAGGTTTGGAGTTCAAGTGACTTGTTGAAGAGCAAAGCAATAGCAGGGGCTAAAGATCTGGAGGCTTTTTTGTAAATTAAAGTTGGTATCTCCTCAAGGGCACCAGACTTGGTTTTAAGGGAAAGGATTATCTCATTGACGTCAGTGGAATTAATAGGCTTTAGGTACAGAGACTGTGGATAGTTACCTGAAAGATAGTCATTAATGTCTGTACTGGAAGATGGAATATCATTTGCAAGGGATGAACCAATGGAAGAGAAGAACCTATTGAACTCAGTAGCAGAATCAGAGGCTGAAAGCTGACCATCGTTATTAGACAGGAGAGTCGGTTTGTTATTTAAAGACTTCTTTGATCCCAATATTTGAGAAATTGTTCTCCAAGTTTGTTTAATGTTGCTCTTTATTTGGGTAAATTTATCTTCGTAGTATTTAGTTTTGGCTCGTCTAATTATCTTAGACAGCAATAATGAGTAATTCTTTGAGAATTCTTTGGAGACAATTCCTAACCTATACTTCTTCTCAAGGTCATGTTTTTTATTAATAGATTTAAGTATTCCCTTTGTAAGCCAGGGATTGTTAAGCCTTTTGGTTGTGACTTGCTTTGTAAGCATAGGACAGTGGAATAACTAAGAAAGTCTCTAAAACAGTTGGTATACTCTCCAAAATCAGATATTATGTACCTAACTCTGCTCTCCTCTCACTATATTATGTACTAATCTATCCCTAACTTAATTATGGTATCTGTGCATGGGGGGTCTACCACTGCAAACCACCTTAAGTCCATCATCACCCAGCAAAAATCTGCTATCAGAATAATAACAAACTCTGCTTTCAGACAATACTCAGCTCCCTTGTTTAAATCCCTTAACATGCTAAATATTAACTCCTTCCACACATTCTCTTGTGTCAACTACATTTACAAAACCATGTTTTAAATGCAAACCATGCTCTGAAACTCTCTCTGGACAGATGTAATAGGACCCATTATCACCACACCAGAAATAAATATCTCTTTGATATCCCCAGGGTCAAACTTAATCTGTGTAAACACTCTATGCAAATAAAGGGACCTAGTCTATGGAACTTAATCCCTAGTGAATTGAAAAGCTGTCAAACTTTTGCCTCATTCAAAAACAAAAACAAAAAGTACCTAATTTCATCTTCGTAGTTTCCTACACTTAGCTTTAAATTTGCTCTGTATCTAGTGTTACCCAATCTCCCAATCTTTATGTACTTAATCCAAAGAACTCTATCATTGTGTTCATTGCTGTCTTCTTTTATGTGCTAGCCATATGCTGTATTGTGCCTACTAATTTTTGTTAAACTACCATTCAAGCTGTCATTGCAATCAATCTGAGCTACCTAGGTGCTTTAATTTCCCTACAAATTTCACTCATCTTTTGTTTTTTCTTGCTATGTACCTGTTATCTTTTTTATAAATTTTGCAAGTATTTACCTACTTAAAATTTTCTTAGATTAAGGACCTGCCCGAAACTCTGCGCGTATTAGTGGCTTTACAAGAATGTAATTACTCTGCTATGTATCCTCACAATCCCAATATACCTTCTTGTATATATATAAATAATTAAATACATAAATAAATTAGTGAGCCAGGGATTATTTAACCTTTTGCCAATGACTTGCTTGGCGAGGAGAGGACAATAAGTATTGTAAAGGCTTAGAATTTTGGAAAGGAAGAGTCTAGTTAACGAATTAATATCCTGTGTATTGATAAATTCAGATTCCCAGTTTATATTGTGGAGGGCATTTGTGAGATTGCCTATTGCCGCTTCACTGGGAAACCTAAAGGTAATTTTCTTGTTAGCTAGTGGTGTTATGGCCGTGTCCGCTACAAGGAAGGTAAGATAGTGGTCAGTTGTTCTCTTAGTGATTATACCTGATGTAAGGGGAGCTGTTATGTTGGTCCATAAGTGATCCAGGGTAGTCGCAGGTGTTTGAGTGAATCGGGTGGGCTTGGTGATTGCAAGGATGAGCATACTGGAATTCATGCTTTTTATTAATTAATTTAATTTATGGAAATAGTCTACTTGAGGGCTATTTTGTAGCCCCTAGGTCAAGATTGAAATACCTTCTGACAACTATGTGATTTTTTTGGAGATTGTTGTTTATGATGAGATTCCTCAAGTTGTCTGAGAATGCAGCTATGTTAGTATTGGGAAATCTATAGATGGCTCCAATAGTCAAGGAGAATTTGAGGGATTTAATTGAAAATTGAGCAAAAAATATATTCACAGTTGTCATCTCTATCACTAATGACATTGTTGCAGATGATCTTGGTAGTAAATAGCTGTGCCATCACCTTTTTTGTTAGGCCTACAGTTGTGATTGGCTCTATAACCAGCTAAGTTGTAAAGTTGGGTATGGTCTTTACTTAGCCAGGTTTCTGTTAAAATAATGAACGATAGTTCAGTACCTAGCGCTGAAAGTAGTGCATTTATATCATCAAAATGTTTACCAAGTCATCTGACAATTTGGTTGAAAACTGATAAGTAAGTGTTATTTCGGAGTTTGTTTTTTTGCCTGGTGAGCTGTGTAATACCTACAGTGGTGATGATCAGTGTGTTGGTTATTGTATATTTGAGATAGTAGATTTTATTCAGGATCAATATCAGCTTGCATGTGGATGCAATGGAGTCGAGGTAATAAGGAAAGCAAGTACAGAGCAGTAAAATACTAAATCTGCTAAAAACATAAAACAATTATGGTAAATAGAGAGAAAAAGGAGATAATATGCAAATATATATATAATAGAAACAAATAATATAAAATGAAGAACACTAAAATGAGACAGTAGCTTACTTTAATAATATAATTACACTAAAGTTAATTTCTAAATTTACACTAAAACAAAAATTAGGTAGATTACTTAAGAGATACACTCGGGTACACTGAATGATAAGAGTTGAAAGTTAAAAGCCAAAAATAGCAGAAAAACTATAAAATTGCTTAATTAATTAAATAAAAAACTATAAAACTATAAAATTGCTTAGTTATGATCCTATAATTAGTATGAACTTAAGAAAGTAAAAAAAATAACTCAATTAATTCCAATAAAAGACTAATATAAATCAAATTACAATTAAATTTAAAGATAACAGGGTAAGATTATACATGAGGAAGATTTTACTATGATACTGAGGTAGATGCATACATGAGTACATGGAGACTATACTGATTAGTTAGGAACTTATTTTATTTATATTTATTATATTCGTTTTTCTTTTTGGATGAGAGAGCATTATTTGACCGGCAGAGCAGAAGACAGCACCTTGGACTAGGTTAGGCAAGGCTCAGTCGCATGTGAGTTAATTTCAGTATTGTCATTGGAAGGATTCTGGTTTTCAGATATGCCACAGTTATAAAAGAAGGCCAGTAGTGGTTGGTCACATTTTATTTCATATCTTTTTCCTGTTATTTTCTTCTTTGCAATGATTGTTCCATTCCTAGTGTACCACTGATTGATAATACCTGTTTTTTTTTTTTTTTGCGAATTTGACGTAGTCTGTAGAGAAGGGATCCGCGCTGTTTGGTAAGGCATTCATTTATATAAAGGTTAGACCTTTGCTGAGCTGCTGATTGCATGATGTCATACTTAGCAGCCGGATTAGTAAATTTGATAAGCATTCTCTTAGTGCTGCGGGGATTATTTGTATCTATCCTGACAGCTGATTTGATAGCAACATTGACTTTGATCTTTGACTTAATTAGTTCACTGGCAACATTACAGCAGATCTCACCTTGTTGTTCATCTGGTAGATCAGCAGAGCTAATTATCAGAGAGTCGTAAAGTTGCTGTTGCTCTAGGTCGTCTTCAGAGGCCGCCTGGTGCATCTGGAGGAGATTTATTTACTTTTCCAGCTTTTGAAGCATATCGGTTTGTCCTGGTTGGGTTCCCTCAGTCTTAATATTGGTTATTTGTATCAATGCGTCCTCTGTTGCAGCTTGTAAGCTGTGAATTGCTTGGTCGTTGGTCATCGAAGACTGGAGGAAGTGGTCTATAGTTTGTTGTTGTTGTTGCCTGATCGTAGAATTTAATTAATCCTGTGAGGCATGACTTGCCATCCCTGAAGCCATGTTGATGTTGTGACACAAAGTTCCTTCGCTCCAGATGTTCGACTAGCTTTTTTCGCTCAATTTTTTCCATTAGTTTGTATGGTACGCAAGTTACGGACACTGGCCTGTAGTTCAGTGCCTCCTGTCTATCCCCCCTTTTTGTATATTGGGACTACGTTTGCAGCCTTCCAAATTTCTGGCAGTTCACTTGTTACCATTGATATGTTATTCACCATGGAAAGTGGCAGACACAGTGCTTCTGCTCCTTCTTTTAGTATCCATGGTGATATTCCATCCGGGCCCATAATCTTTGTCACATCCAACTCTAGCAAAAGCTTCCTTACATCTCCACTGGTAATCTCAAATTCCTCTAGTGGTGCCTGGTTAATTAGTTCTTCTCTTATCTCTGGAACTTCTCCTTGCTTGTTTGTGTGTGTGCGTGTGTACTCACCTAGTTGTACTCACCTAGTTGTGTTTGCGGGGGTTGAGCTTTGGTCCTGCCTCTCAACCGTCAATCAACAGGTGTACAGATTCCTGAGCCTGTTGGACTCTATCATATCTACACTTGAAACTGTGTATGGAGTCAGCCTCCACCACATCACTTCCTAATGCATTCCATTTGTCAACCACTCTGACACTAAAAAAGTTCTTTCTAATATCTCTGTAGCTCATTTGGGCACTCAGTTTCCACCTGTGTCCCCTTGTGCATGTGCCCCTTGTGTTAAATAGCCTGTCTTTATCTTCCCCTATCAATTCCCTTCAGAATCTTGAATGTGGTGATCATGTCCCCCCTAACTCTTCTGTCTTCCAGCGAAATGAGGTTAAATTCCCGTAGTCTCTCCTCGTAGCTCATACCTCTCAGCTCGGGTACTAGTCTGGTGGCAAACCTTTGAACCTTTTCCAGTTTAGTCTCATCCTTGACTAGATATGGACTCCATGCTGGGGCTGCATACTCCAGGATTGGCCTGACATATGTGGTATACAAAGTTCTGAATGATTCTTTACACAAGTTTCTGAATGCCATTCGTATGTTGGCCAGCCTGGCATATGCCGCTGATGTTATCCTCTTGGTATGGGCTGCAGGAGAGTGGTCTGGCGTGATATCAACCCCCCAAATCTTTTTCTTTCTCTGATTCCTGAAGAATTTCCTCTCCCAGATGATACCTTGTATCTGGCCTCCTGTTCCCTACACCTATCTTCATTACATTACATTTGGTTGGGTTAAACTCCAACAACCATTTGTTCGACCATTCCTTCAGCTTGTCTAAGTCTTGTTGAAGCCTTAAACAGTCCTCTTCTGTCTTAATCCTTCTCATAATTTTGGCATCGCCCGCAAACATTGAGAGAAATGAATCTATACCCTCCGGGAGATCATTTACATATATCAGAAACAAGATAGGACCGAGTACAGAGCCCTAAGGGACTACACTGGTGACTTCACACCAATCGAAGGTCTCACCCCTTACCGTAACTCTCTGCTTCCTATTGCTTAGGTATTCCCTTATCCACAGGAGCACCTTACCAGCTACACCTGCCTGTCTCTCCAGCTTATGTACCAGCCTCTTATGTGGTACTGTGCCAAAGGCAAAGAAAATGTAGTCCGCCTAGCTCTCTCTTTCTTGCTTAATCTTTGTCACCTGGTCGTAGAATTCTATTAAGCCAGTCAGGCAAGATTTACCCTCCCTGAACCCATGTTGGCGATTTGTCACGAAGTCCCTTCTCTCCAGATGTGATACCAGGTTTTTTCTCTCGATCTTCTCCATCACCTTGCATGGTATACAAGTCAAGGACACTGGCCTGTAGTTCAGTGCCTCTTGCCTGTCGCCCTTTTTGTATATTGGGACCACATTCGCCGTCTTCCATATTTCTGGTAGGTCTCCCATCTCCAGTGACCTACTATACACTATTGAGAGTGGCAAGCAAAGTGCCTCTGCACACTCTTTCAGTACCCATGGCGAGATCCCGTCTGGACCAACAGCCTTTCTAACATCCAGATCCAGCAGGTGTCTCTTGACCTCCTCTCTTGTAATTTCGAACCCATCTAAGGCCGCCTGGTTTACTTCTTTTTCTCCTAGCACAGTGACCTCACCTTGTTCTGTTGTGAAGACCTCCTGGAACCTCTTGTTGAGTTCTTCACACACCTCTTTGTCATTCTCTGTATACCTGTCCTCACCTTTTCTAAGTTTCACTACTTGTTCTTTCACTGTTGTTTTCCTTCTGATGTGACTGTGGAGTAGCTTTGGTTCGGACTTGGCTTTGTTTGCTATATCATTTTCATAACTTTTCTCTGCTTCTCTTCTCACCCTGACATACTCATTCCTGGTTCTCTGGTATCTCTCTCTGCTTTCTGGTGTTCTGTTATTCCGGAAGTTCCTCCACGCCCTTTTGTTCAGTTTCTTTGCTTCCATACATGCCCTATTATACCATGGATTCTTCTTTTGCTTCTCGGATTTTTCCTTTTGGGCCGGGATGTATCTGCTTACTGCCTCCTGACACTTTTGGGTGACATAGTCCATCATATCTTGTACAGACTTAGTTCTGAAGTCTGTTTCCCAAGGTATTTTCCTTAGGAAGCTTCTCATCTCATAATTTCCCTTTCGGTATGCAAGCCTTTTGTTTCTTAGTTCTTTTTGGGGGTGATAATTCCTAGCTCTACCAGGTACTCAAAGTTCAATACACTGTGATCACTCATTCCCAAGGGTGCTTCCATCTTGACTTCCTTTATATCCCACTCATTTAGGGTAAATATCAAATCAAGCATTGCTGGTTCATCTTCTCCTCTCATTCTTGTTGGTTCCTTCATGTGCTGACTTAGAAAGTTTCTTGTTGCCACGTCCAGCAGCTTAGCTCTCCATGTTTCTGGTCCTCCATGCGGGTCTCTGTTCTCCCAATCTATTTTCCCATGGTTGAAGTCTCTCATGATTAGTAGTCCTATCCATTCCTGCTAGCAACAGAAGCTGCTCTCTCTATTATGTTAATGGTGGCCATGTTGTTTCTATCATATTCCTGTCTGGGTCTTCTGTCATTTGGTGGTGGATTATATATGACTACGACTATAATTTTTTGCCCTCCAGTTGTTAATGTACCTTTTATGTAGTCATTGAAACCTTCACAACCCTGAACAACCATCTCCTCAAAATCCCAGCCTTTTCATACCAGCAGGGCTACACAACCACCACCTCTTCCTTCTCTCTCTTTCCTCATAACATAATAGTCCTGTGGGAACGCTGCATTTGTTATGGTTTTCGTTAGCTTTGTTTCTGTGAGAGCTATTGTGTCTGGGTTTTCCTCTAGTACCCATTCTCCAAGTTCATTTGCTTTATTTGTAATTCCATCTATGTTAGTGTACATTGCCTTGAGGCTCACTTTCTTCTGTCCCTTCTCAAATCTCCTCCTTGGTGAGTGTTCTGCTGGTGGGGGAAGCTGTTCCATGGGTGTGAGGATTTGTGAGGTGGATAACAGGGTTGCTGAGGATATTGGGATGAGGGGGGGGGTTCAAGTGAAGGGGGAGGGACTGGGAGGGTATGGGGTGAAAGGGGATGGAGGACAGGTAGGAAAGGGGGGGGGAGGGGTTACTCGGCGGGAGGAGGGGAGGGGTAGAAGGGTGTGGAATGGGTTTGGGGGGGGAGGGAGATTTGGCTGAAGATTTGAGTGGGGGCAGGGAGGGTTTGGGGTAGGGGGGTTTTCTATGCAGAGGAGGGTGGTGGGGTTGCCCTTCCCGCTGGTGTTACTGGGTAGCTGGTTGTGGGTTCCCTCTCGCTCTGGGGGTGATGTGTTGGGAACTGTGATTTCCTGGATTTCCCCTCTCGCCCTGCGCTTCTTCGTTGCTTCTGTCGCCATGGCCCTCTCCTCCCTCGTCATGTCCCTCTGGAGGAATACTTTTTTGAATTCTCCCACATGTTGCAGGTGGCTTTTCTTTGTTAGAATCATCTCCTTTGTGTTCTCGTTCGCAAACACTCTCTTTAACACACGGTCCCGGTCTTTTTTGTACCAACCTAGCCTGAAAACTTTCTCAATACTATGCTCAGTCCCTTCCATGTCTAGTGCCTTCAGTATTTCATTCACTGCTGCTTCGTTCATTTGCTTTGAACATTCCACTCTTTTCTATTAGAGCCTTCCTGCTCTTTAATACCCACAGCTACCACTGATCTTTTCCTTTCCAGCAGCTGGCTAGTGGAGCGTGCCGCTTCCTGTGAGGTGGCTGTTTTCATGGCTATCTCCATCATTGCAATCATTACTTCAGAGTTTTTTTTTATTAGCATTTCTGCAAATGTTGCTTTTACTGTGGCATTCTCTTCCAAAAAAAGTATTACCACCTTCTCCCTGGGTGGTTATCTGAGTCTCAGCATCGATACTGTTCTCTTTGAGGGCTCTAATCTCCTCCTTTGCTGCTGTCAGCTCTCTTTTAAGGTTGCTTATTTCATTCTTCATTTCCTGCATCTCACTCTTGATGTCCTACAGAAACTGGGCCAACATTTCCTTCATTTCGTCACCTGGACTTTTTCCTGTTCCCCTGTTACCTCTGGTTGTCATGCTTGACCCTGTTCCTAGTTGTGCTGTGATAGGATTTGTCAGACAGGCAGAGTGGGGTGGGGGAGAGAGAGAGAGAGAGAGAGAGAGAGAGAGAGAGAGAGAGAGAGAGAGAGAGAGAGAGAGAGAGAGAGAGAGAGAGAGAGAGAGAGAGAGAGAGAGAGAGAGAGAGAGAGAGAGAGAGAGAGAGAGAGAGAGAGATACAGAGAGAGAGAGAGAGGGAGAGGGAGAGAGAGAGAGAGAGAGAGAGAGAGAGAGAGAGAGAGAGAGAGAGAGAGAGAGAGAGAGAGAGAGAGAGAGAGAGAGAGAGAGAGAGAGAGAGAGAGAGAGAGAGAGATACAGAGAGAGAGAGAGAGGGAGAGGGAGAGAGAGAGAGAGAGAGAGAGAGAGAGAGAGAGAGAGAGAGAGAGAGAGAGAGAGAGAGAGAGAGAGAGAGAGAGAGAGAGAGAGAGAGAGAAAGAGAGAGAGAGAGAGAGAGAGAGAGAGAGAGAGAGAGAGAGAGAGAGAGAGAGAGAGAGAGAGAGAGAGAGGGGGGGGGAGAGATGAAGAGAGAGAGAGATAAAGAGAGATAGAGAGATAGATAGAGAGAGAGAGAGAGAGAGAGAGAGAGAGAGAGAGAGAGAGAGAGAGAGAGAGAGAGAGAGAGAGAGAGAGAGAGAGAGAGAGAGAGAGAGAGAGATGTAGAGGGAGAGAGGGGGAGAGAGTGGGGAGGCGTGAGAGAGAGAGGGGGAGAGTGTGTGTAAGGGGGATGCGGGGGACTGGGGGGTGGGGGGGGGCGGAGATGGCGACCAGGTCAGATGGGGGGGTAAGATGGGGGGGGGGTGGAGTATAGTGAGGTCTTACCTTCTTTCCACAAAAGGTGTTAATTCTTTTTTTCCCTGAGTGAACGTTTGTGTGTGTGTGCGTGTGTGTGCATGTGTGCGTGCATACGTATGTGGCCGTGCATGCGTGTGTCATGAGTTACCTTAAGCGTTAACCTCTACCTAAAATGAGCCACTTTGATATTTTAAATATATATGATATCCTGAACAAGAATTTGATAATATTTAACTCACTCTGTATGCCTGATTAATTGACCAGAGAGGGGTACATACCAGTCTACCTCCCGCTCACTCAACCAGATGAGTAATGACGATGTATGGATGATGATGGTGATCCGTCGTCGCCTCCCACGTGGTGATTCACTAAGTTCTAGTAGATTGATGATGGTGGTTCTTCTCAGTCACCACCCAACAAACACAATCAGGCAGTTCCATGGTGGGTTGTCCCACGGTGGGTCGTCCCACGCTGGCCGTCAGGTCAGGTCGCTCCACGCGGTTCTCCACACTGTATATGCACCAGTGATGCCACTAGCTCCACCCTCCACTGGTTTCTTCGCTCTATCGCTTGCGATATGACTATGCTACGTTGCACCCTGCTAGATACACACTGCGAGAGGCCAAATACTATGATCTAGCCCCTATACTCCTTCAATGTCTTGAGAAATTGACGAATTTCCGCACACACAATTGTGTGTGTGTGTTTGCGTGTGTGTGTGTGTGTGTGTGTGTGTGTGTGTGTGTGTGTGTGTGTGTGTGTGTGTGTGTGTGTGTGAGTGTACTCACCTATATGTACTCACCTATATGTGCTTGCAGGATCGAGCATTGACTCTTGGATCCCGCCTTTCTAGCTATCGGTTGTCTACAGCAATGACTCCTGTCCCATTTCCCTATCATACCTAGTTTTAAAAGTATGAATAGTATTTGCTTCCACAACCTGTTCCCCAAGTGCATTCCATTTTTCTACTACTCTCACGCTAAAAGAAAACTTCCTAACATCTCTGTGACTCATCTGAGTTTCCAGTTTCCACCCATGTCCCCTCGTTCTGTTATTATTACGTGTGAACATTTCATCTATTTCCACTTTGTCAATTCCCCTGAGTATTTTATATGTCCCTATCATATCTCCTCTCTCCCTTCTTTTCTCTAGTGTCGTAAGGTTCAGTTCCTTCAGCCGCTCTTCATATCCCATCCCTCGTAGCTCTGGGACAAGCCTCGTCGCAAACCTCTGAACCTTCTCCAGTTTCTTTATGTGTTTCTTCAGGTGGGGGCTCCATGATGGCGCGGCATACTCTAAGACGGGTCTCACGTAGGCAGTGTAAAGCGCCCTAAAAGCTTCCTCATTTAGGTTTCTGAATGAAGTTCTAATTTTCGCCAGTGTAGAGTACGCTGCTGTCGTTATCCTATTTATATGTGCCTCAGGAGTTAGATTAGGTGTCACATCCACTCCCAGGTCTCTTTCTCGAATCGTTACAGGTAGGCTGTTCCCCTTCATTGTGTACTGTCCCTTTGGTCTCCTGTCACCTGATCCCATTTCCATAACTTTACATTTACTGGTGTTAAACTCCAGTAGCCATTTCCCTGACCATCTCTGCAGCCTGTTTAAGTCCTCTTGGAGGATCCTACAATCCTCGTCTGTCACAACTCTTCTCATTAATTTTGCGTCATCTGCAAACATTGACATGTATGATTCCACTCCTGTAAACATATCATTTACGTAAATTAGAAAGAGGATTGGTCCCAGCACCGATCCTTGAGGTACTCCACTTGTTACTGTTCGCCAGTCCGACTTCTCGCCCCTTACCATTACCCTCTGGCTCCTTCCTGTTAGGTAGTTCTTCACCCATACTAGGGCCTTTCCGCTTACTCCTGCCTGCCTCTCAAGTTTGTATAGCAGTCTCATGTGCGGTACTGTATCAAAGGCCTTTTGGCAGTCAAGAAATATGCAGTCTGCCCAGCCTTCTCTGTCCTGCCTTATCCTTGTTACTTTATCATAGAATTCTAAAAGGTTTGTTAGGCATGATTTCCCTGTCCAGAACCCATGTTGGTGCTTGTTTACAAACCCAATGCTCTCCAGGTGCTCAACAAGTCTTAGCCTAATTATTCTTTCAAGTATTTTGCAGGGGATGCTTGTCAGTGATACGGGTCTGTAGTTAAGTGCCTCCTCCCTATCACCCTTTTTGAAAATCGGTACGACATTTGCCTCCTTCCAGCAACTGGGCAATTCTCCCGACATAAGTGACTCATTAAAGATCATTGCCAGAGGCACGCTGAGAGCCTGCGCTGCCTCTTTGAGTATCCACGGTGATACTTTGTCTGGTCCAACAGCTTTATTTGCATCCAGTGTTGTCAACTGTTTCATTACATCCTCTGCTGTCACCTCTATATCTGATAGTCTTTCATCTTGGGTAATCTCTTCTAACAATGGGAGCTGCTCAGGCTCGGTTGTGAACACTCCATGGAATTTTGCATTCAGTACCTCGCAGATTTCCTTGTCGCTTTCTGTATATGCCCCTTCTGTTTTCCTCAGTCTTGTCACTTGGTCATTTACCGACATCTTCCTTCTTATATGGCTATGTAGTAATTTTGGTTGCTTTTTCGCTTTGACTGCAATATCGTTCTCATAATTTCTTTCCGACACTCGTCTTATGTTAATGTAATCATTCCTAGCTCTGTTACATCTAATCCTGTTGTCCTCTGTCCTTTGTCTTCTGTACTTCCTCCACTCCCTCCTGCTTCTCACCTTTGCTTCCTGACACTGTCTATTAAACCATGGGTTATTATATTCCCTCCTGCTTTTTTCCTTTATTGTTGGAATAAATCTATCTTCAGCCTCCTTGCATTTCAATATGACTTGGTTCATCATACCTTGCACTGTTTTTCCTCTAAGTTCTTCCTCCCACTGCACTTCTCCCAGGTAGTCCCTTATCCTTCTGTAGTCCCCTTTTCTGTAATCAAGTCTCCTTTCCCGGACCTCTTGTCCTTTGGTCACAATTTTAAGCTCCATCATGTAGTCAAAGACTAGGACACAATGGTCACTAGCTCCTAGTGGTATTTCATGTTCCAACTGCTCGATGTCTTCTACATTCTGAGTGATAATGAGATCTAATAGGCTGGGCGTATCCCCTCCTCTTTCCCTAGTATCTTCTTTCACATGCTGTGTTAGGAAATTCCTGTCAATAACGTCTACCAGCTTCGCTCCCCAGGTCTCCTCCCCGCCATGGGGATTCCTCGTTTCCCAATCTATCTCTCCGTGATTTAGGTCCCCCATGACCAGCAGCTTCGCTCTCATTCTATGCGCTATAGTTGCTGCCCTCTGCAGTTCATCCATACATGTCTTGTTGCTGTCCTCGTACTCCTGCCTGGGCCTTCTACTGTTTGGTGGGGGATTGTAGAGTATCAAGATTACAATCTTCTTCCCATCCACTGTCAGAGTTCCATGTATGAAGCTTGTGCTTTCATTGGTACCCGGATTTTCCAGCTCATCAAACTTCCATTTCCGCTTTATTAGTAGTGCCACTCCTCCTCCCTGTCTCTGTGTCCTTTCTTTTCTTATCACCTGGTACCCCTCTGGAAAGATTGCATCCGAGATCATGCCATTTATTTTAGTTTCCACTATTGCCACTATGTCTGGGTCTGCCTCACTAACTCTTTCTTTTATCTCTTCTGCTTTATTGGCTACCCCATCAGCATTGGTGTACCAAACCTTGAGACTCTTCTTGGAAACTCGGGTGTCAGAGTTCCCCCTTTCACCAGGGGTCTGGGGGGAACTGGGGGGTGTCTGGGGGGCAAGTGGGGGCTGTGGGGGTGAGTGGGGGGGTGCTAGGGGGGTGCCTGGGAGTGCCTGGTAGGCGAATGGGGTCTGGGCATCTAGGGGGGTAGGAAGGGCATAATGGGTCTGAAAGTTAGGGGTCTGAATAGCATAGGGGGGTTGAGAAATAGAGTGAGACTGAGAGTCAGATAGAGGTTGAGAGGTTGGGGGGAAGAGGGATACTGAGGGCGGAGAGCTGAGATGAGAATGGAGCATGGGTGCTGGGAGTGGAAGAGAGGGTATATTAGTTAGGGGGGAATCGGGGGTAGGTGGGGGTTTTGGGGTAGAAGAGGGGAAGAGGGAGATGGGGGAAGGTGTTAGGGGGTCACAAGGTGAGGGGGTTAAATGTGGGCTGGAGGTGCATAGGAGGGGTGAGGGTTGGGTGGGGTTTGGGGGTGAGTGGAAGAGGGGTGCAGTGGAAGCTGGGATGGAGTAGATGGAATTGAAGTCAATGGGGTAGAAGGGGCAGGGGAGTAGGAAGGGGTATTTGGGGAGGGGGGATGGGAAGGTGGGTTTGGGGAGGGCATGGCTTGACCCACTGGGGTCGCTGACAAGTGTGATGTAGCAGGGGCAGGGGAATCGTTGTGGAAGTTCAAATGTGGAAGGGACAGGGGGGTTTTGGGAGGCAGGGGGGATGTATAGGAGGGCTGAGTTGGGGAGGATGCGACCTGGGAGGTGACCTGGGAGGTGACCTGGGATGTGACCTGGGAGGTGAGACTACCTGAGAGGCTAGTTCGATGTCGTTGTTGCCATCTATTTTTGTGGGCTGTTTGCTCATCTTTCGTCATAAACCTCTCTATAAACACATTGTAATGGGTTTCACTTCCTCTGAGTAAATGCTTGGTCCTCATTATGTACTCCACTGCCTCCTCATTGGAGAATTGCACCAGAACAGGTCTATTCTTGGTACAATTGTAAGGTCCAACCCGTCGATTGATATCCACCTCGCGTTCTGCCATCTCTGCTCCAATACACCTCAATATCTCGTGCAATTCGTATTTTTCTGTTTCTATTCTCTCTTGTCTTGTTGGTGCCCTAGATTCGAATAATCCATGTATTATAATAGACCGTCTCCTCAGTAATTCATTGTCATGCTGGTAGCCTGTCCCCTGGGATTCCCCATCCCAACCGCAGTCACTAACCCATCTCGCACTAATCCTCTATCCTTAGCCATGCTGCTAATCCTTCCTAATTCGTTTGTGATACGAACACATTCCCTCTCCCAGTCCTCTCTTCCCTTCCTAATCTCTTCCTGAACATAGAGCATAAGTTCTTGTTTCTGCCTCTCTACCGCATCCTGTATTTGCTGAAATACCTCACTTTTAATCCCCTGGATTAGATCCTCCAACCAATCACTCCTTCTCTCTACAAATTTCCCTATTAATTTGTCTATAAATCTGTCCTCCTCCTCATCCCTGCTGGTGATTGACCTTGAACCCCTTCTAGTCATTGCAGTAACAATCTAGCCAAAAAGGCACTCCTCAATACCTTGCACAATCTGCTAACACAATAGGTGAGTGAATCTCCAATCGTCGTCCCACGTGGTGGTATAAGGGTTGCTGCCGGGAGGTGAGGTCACGCGGTCAGAGGTCGGTGAGGTCTGCTTCCACACTGCACAGTATTTCCTCAACTATTTTGAATTACGCTAATTAAACTGTTTTTCTTCACTACCTTATGGCTCTGGTCAAAACCCAAGGTTTTTTCATTCACTTGTACATTCACTTATAGTCTTTTTCACTTCGAAGTTGCCTGATTACCCCTCCCACTCCACTAGTGAACCAGGAGCTCCCAACCCACGTCCACCCAACACGATGGTCACAAGACAAGTCTTGTGTGTGTGTGTGTGTGTGTGTGTGTGTGTGTGTGTGTGTGTGTGTGTGTGTGTGTGTGTGTGTGTGTGTGTGTGTGTGTGTGTGTGTGTGTGTGTTTAATTACCTAAGTGTAGTTACAGGATGAGAGCTACGCTTGTGGTGTCCCGTCTTCCCAACACTCTTTGTCATATAACGCTTTGAAACTACTGACAGTCTTGGCCTCCACCACCTTCTCACCTAACTTGTTTCAACCGTCTACCACTCTGTTTGCGAAAGTGAATTTTCTTATATTTCTTCGGCATCTGTGTTTAGCTAGTTTAAATCTATGACCTCTTGTTCTTGAAGTTCCAGGTCTCAGGAAATCTTCCCTATCGATTTTATCAATTCCTGTTACTATTTTGTATGTAGTGAACATGTCACCTCTTTTTCTTCTGTCTTTTAGTTTTGGCATATTTAATGCCTCTAACCTCTCCTCATAGCTCTTGCCCTTCAGTTCTAGGAGCCACTTAGTAGCATGTCTTTGCACCTTTTCCAGTTTGTTGATGTGCTTCTTAAGATATGGGCACCACACAACCGCTGCATATTCTAGCTTTGGCCTAACAAAAGTCGTGAACAATTTCTTTAGTATATCGCCATCCATGTATTCAAAAGCATTTCTGAAGTTAAAAAGCGTGGCATAGGCTCCTCGCACAACGTTCTTTATGTAGTCCTCAGGTGATAGTTTTCTATCTAGAACCACCCCTAGATCTCTTTCTTTATCAGAATTCTTTAAAGATTTCTCACATAATATATAAGTTGCGTGGGGTCTATATTCTCCTATTTCACATTCCATAACTAGGCATTTATTAACATTAAATTACATTTGCCAAGTGGTGCTACATATACTAATTTTGTCCAGGTCATCTTGAAGGGCATGACAAGCATCTAAGTTTCTTATCCTTCCTATTACCTTAGTATCATCAGCAAACATGTTCATATAATTCTGTATACCAACTGGTAGATCATTTATGTAGACAATAAACATCACTGGTGCAAGAACTGAACCCTGTGCTACTCCACTTGTGACATTTCTCCAGTCTGATACATTGCCTCTGATTACTGCCCTTATTTTTCTATCAGTCAGAAAATTTTTCATTCTTGCTAGAAGCTTACCTGTCACCCCTCCAATATTTTCCAGTTTCCAGAAAAACCACTTATATGGAACTCTGTCGAAAGTCTTTTTTAAGTCCAGATAGATGCAGTCAACCCAACCATCTCTTTCCTGTAAAATCTCTGTGGCTCGATCATAGAAACTGAGTAAATTCGATACACAGGATTTTCCAGATCGAAAACCATACTGTCTGTCTGATATTATATAATTTCTCTCCAGGTTTTCTACTCCTTTAGTTTTGATTAGTTTTTCAAATACTTTCACTATTACACTAGTCAGTGATACAGGTCTATAATTGAGGGGGTATTCCGTGCTTCCACTTTTGTAGATTGGAACTATATTAGCCAGTTTCCACCCGTCTGCTACGACTCCTGTACACAGGGATGCCTGAAAGATCAGGTGAAGTCGAATGCTGAGCTCAGATGTGTGTGTACTCACCTAGTTATGCTTGCGGGGGTTGAGCCGTGGCTCTTTGGTCCCACCTCTCAACCGTCAATCAACAGGAGTACAGGTTCCTGAGCCTATTGGGCTCTATCATATCTACACTTGAAACTGTGCATGGAGTCAGCCTCCACCACATCACTTCTTAATGCATTCCATTTGTCAACCACTCTGACACTAAAAAAGTTCTTTGTAATATCTCTGTGGCTCATTTGGGCACTCAGTTTCCACCTGTGTCCCCTAGTGCGTGTGCCCCTTGTGTTAAATAGCCTGTCTTTATCAACCCTGTCGATTCCCTTGAGAATCTTGAATGTCTTGATCATGTCCCCCCTAACTCTTCTGTCTTCCAACGAAGTGAGGTTTAATTCCCCTTAGTCTCTCCTCGTAGGTCATACCTCTCAGCTCGGGTACAAGTCTGGTGACAAACCTTTGAACCTTTTCCAGTTTAAAGTTTTTTCCAGTTGTGTGTGTGTGTGTGTGTGTGTGTGTGTGTGTGTGTGTGTGTGTGTGTGTGTGTGTGTGTGTGTGTGTGTGTGTGTGTGTGTGTGTGTGTGTGTGAGTAATGTACATTAAACAAGATGGAGTATCCCGTGTTGTTCGGGTGATGGAGGTCAAATCTTCACTACACAGTCTTCATCACAGTAACCATCTTCACTACACTCTGTCTTCATCACAGTAACCATCTTCACTACACTCTGTCTTCAGCACAGTAACCGTCTTCACTACACGCAGTCTTCATCACAGTAACCACCTTCACTACACAGTTTTCATCACAGTAACCATCTTCACTACACAATCTTCAACAAAGTAACCATCTTCACTACACACTGTCTTCATCACTGTAACCATCTTCACTACACACAGTCTTCATCACAGAAACCATCTTCACTACACACAGTCTTCATCACAGTAACCATCTTCACTACACTGTCTTCATCACAGTAACCATCTTCACTACACACAGTCTTCCTCACAGTAACCATCTTTACTACACTCTGTCTTCATCACAGTAACCGTCTTCACTACACAGTCTTCATCACAGTAACCATCTTCACTACACACTGTCTTCATCACAGTAACCATCTTCACTACACACAGTCTTCATCACAGTAACCATCTTCACTACACAGTCTTCATCACAGTAACCATCTTCACTACACACAGTCTTCCTCACAGTAACCATCTTTACTACACTCTGTCTTCATCACAGTAACCGTCTTCACTACACAGTCTTCATCACAGTAACCATCTTTACTACACAGTCTTCATCACAGTAACCATCTTCACTACACACTGTCTTCATCACAGTAACCATCTTCACTACACTGTCTTCATCACAGTAACCATCTTCACTACACAGTCTTCATCACAGTAACCATCTTCACTACACACTGTCTTCATCACAGTAACCATCTTCACTACACAGTCTTCATCACAGTAACCATCTTCACTACACACTGTCTTCATCACAGTAACCATCTTCACTACACAGTCATCATTACAGTAACCATCTTCACTACACTGTCTTCATCACAGTAACCATCTTCACTACACAGTCTTCATCACAGTAACCATCTTCACTACACAGTAACCATCTTCACTACACAGTAACCATCTTCACTACACACAGTCTTCATCACAGTAACCATCTTCACTACACAGTCTTCATCACAGTAACCATCTTCACTACACAGTCTTCATCACAGTAACCATCTTCACTACACTGTCTTCATCACAGTAACCATCTTCACTACACAGTCTTCATCACAGGTAACCATCTTCACTACACTGTCTTCATCACAGTAACCATCTTTACTACAGTCTTCATCACAGTAATCATCTTCACTACACTGTCTTCATCACAGTAACCATCTTCACTACACAGTCTTCATCACAGTAACCATCTTCACTACACACAGTCTTCATCACAGTAACCATCTTCACTACACACAGTCTTCATCACAGGTAACCATCTTCACTACACAGTCTTCATCACTGTAACCATCTTCACTACACAGTAACCATCTTCACTACACACAGTCTTCATCACAGAAACCATCTTCACTACACAGTCTTCATCACAGTAACCATCTTCACTACACAGTCTTCATCACAGTAACCATCTTCACTACACTGTCTTCATCACAGTAACCATCTTCACTACACAGTCTTCATCACAGGTAACCATCTTCACTACACTGTCTTCATCACAGTAACCATCTTTACTACAGTCTTCATCACAGTAATCATCTTCACTACACTGTCTTCATCACAGTAACCATCTTCACTACACAGTCTTCATCACAGTAACCATCTTCACTACACACAGTCTTCATCACAGTAACCATCTTCACTACACACAGTCTTCATCACAGGTAACCATCTTCACTACACAGTCTTCATCACTGTAACCATCTTCACTACACACAGTCTTCATCACAGTAACCATCTTTACTACACACAGTCTTCATCACAGTAATCATCTTCACTACACAGTCTTCATCACAGTAACCATCTTCACTACACTGTCTTCATCACAGTAACCATCTTCACTACAGTCTTCATCACAGTAACCATCTTCACTACACACTTTCTTCATAACAGTAACCATCTTCACTACACAGTCTTCATCACAGTAACCATCTTCACTACACTGTCTTCATCACAGTAACCATCTTCACTACAGTCTTCATCACAGTACCCATCTTCACTACACTGTCTTCATCACAGTAACCATCTTCACTACACACTGTCTTCATCATAGTAACCATCTTCACTACACTGTCTTCTTCGCAGTAACCATCTTCACTACACACAGTCTTCATCACAGTAACCATCTTTACCTGGACACAGTCTTCATCACAGTAACCATCTTCACTACACAGTCTTCATCACAGTAACCATCTTTACTACACACTGTCTTCATCACAGTAACTATCTTCACTACACTGTCTTCATCACAGTAACCATCTTCACTACACTGTCTTCATCACAGTAACCATCTTCAATACACAGTCTTCATCACAGTAACCATCTTCACTACACACTGTCTTCATCACAGTAACCATCATCACTACACAGTCTTCATCACAGTATCCATCTTCACTACACTGTCTTCATCACAGTAACCATCATCACTACACTGTCTTCATCACAGTAACCATCTTCATTACAGTAACCATCTTCACTACACACAGTCTTCATCACAGTAACCATCTTCACTACACAGTCTTCATCACAGTAACCATCTTCACTACACACAGTCTTCATCACAGTAACCATCTTCACTACACCAGTCTTCCTCACAGTAACCATCTTCACTACACACAGTCTTCATCACAATAACCATTTTCACTACACACAATTTTCATCACAGTAACCATCTTCACTACACAGTCTTCATCACAATAACCATCTTCACTACACACAGTCTTCTATCTTCACTACACTATCTGACACTCCCTCTGGGTACCGGAGTATACCTGACACTCCCTCTGGGTACTGTAGTATACCTGACACTCCCTCTGGGTACTGTAGTATACCTGACACTCCCTCTGGGTACTGTAGTATACCTGACACTCCCTCTGGGTACCGGAGTATACCTGACACTCCCTCTGGGTACTGTAGTATACCTGACACTCCCAATAGGTACTGTAGTATACCTGACACTCATGGGTGCATCCGCACAGATCTTAACGTCATTAATTGCACTTCGCTCCATCACCCTTACCTCCCTCTCACTAGCTTCCCTCACCTCCCTCTCACTAGCTTCCCTCACCTCCCTCTCACTAGCTTCCCTCACCTCCCTCTCACTAGTTTCCCTCACCTCCCTCTCACTAGCTTCCCTCACCTGCCTCTCACTAGCTTCCCTCACACTTGTTTCCCTCACCTCCCTCTCACTAGATTCCCTCACCTCCCTCTCACTAGCTTCCCTCACCTCCCTCTCACTAGCTTCCCTCACCTCCCTCTCACTAGCTTCCCTCACCTCCCTCTCACTAGCTTCCCTCACCTCCTCTCACTAGCTTCCCTCACCTCCCTCTCACTAGCTTCCCTCACCTCCCTTACACTAGCTTCCCTCACCTCCCTCTCACTAGCTTCCCTCACCTCCCTCTCACTAGCTTCCCTCACCTCCTCTCACTAGCTTCCCTCACCTCCTCTCACTAGCTTCCCTCACCTCCCTCTCACTTAGCTTCCTTCACCTCCCCCCTCTCCGCCTTCCATCGCCTCCTCCGACTAGCTCTCTTCACTACGTGCTATCACCACCACCCCCTTCACTATCACCACCATCACCGTCACTACCATCAACACCTCCACCACCATCCTCACCTCCACAATAACCACCATCATCACAATGACCATCATCACCACCACCCCCTTCACTATCACCATCACTATCATCACCACCACGAACAGTATTTTCATCACCTCCACAATAATCACCATCATCACAATGACCATGATCATCACCATCAACACCACTATCATCATCAACACCACTATCATCACCATCATTACCATCACCACCACCCCTTTACTATCACCATCACTACCATCACCCCCTTCACTATCATCACCATCAACACCACTACCACCATCATCACTATGACCATCATCATCACAATGACCACCATCATCACCATCAACACCACTATCATCACCATCACCACCACCCCTTTACTATCACCATCACCCTTCACTATCATCACCATCAACACCACTATCACCATCACCTCCACCATAACCATCATCATCACAATGACCACCATCATCACCATCACCACCATCACAACTAACACCACTACTCCCACCTATTCCCTCTACCATGACTGGTCAGTATTAATATATAATCAGTTAACTATTTTATGTGTTATGTAGGATATAATTATGGCTTGAGAAGTTGGGTGTGCTTGGTAGATTACACCAGAACCGGCAGCATGAGCAGTGTTCCTGACACAAGCTCCTCCTCCCTCTCCTCTCCCTCCTCCATCGACCGCAACCATGTCATGGACATGAGGAAGATCGCTTGGGTACAGGCTAATATGACCGCAAAAATGGGAGAGACTGCAGTGGTCAAAAACGCAATGAGGAAGGGAATCAAGCAGAAAGCTGAGGACAACAAGCGTGCTGATGCTGCAAAGGAGAGACTGAAGCGTGAGGCAGCAGCATACCTCAATAATGAGGAGGTACCCTCCCCGCCGCCACGCACCCCCCTCCCGCGCCCTCTACTCCTTCTGAGGAGAGGGATGTGTTATTGTTGTGTTGTGTATAGTAGCAGCTAGCCGTCAGTCTCCTGGGGTGAAGGAGTTGTGCCCGGCGTGTCTAGTTAAATGTTCTTTGTGTAAATGTTAAATGTTTCTTGAGTACATAATAATAAAGAATAAAGTGTCTGTGTGTGTGTGTGTGTACTCACGTATTTGTGCCTGCTGGATCGAGCTCTAGCTCATGGATCCCACATTTGTAGCCGTTGGTTGTCTAATGCAATGACTCCCGGCCTATTTCCCTATCATACCTGCTTTAAAAGTTATGAATGGAGTTAGCCTCTACAATATTATCCATTAGGTCATTCCATTTATGCACTACCCTTACACTAAAAGAAAACTTTCTGACATCTCTATGACACATCTAAGTCTCAAGCATCCATCCGAGCCTCCCCCCCCCTCCTTGTTCTATTGTTATTCATTGTAAAAATTTCCTCAGTTTCCACCTTGTCAATCCCTCTTAGTATTTTATACGTCTGTATCATGTTCCCCCCCCCCCCTCTCCCTCCTCCTTTCTAGCGTCGTCAGGTTTAGTTTCTCCAGCCTTGGTACCTCACCCCCCTCAGCTCTGGGACGAGTCTCGTTGCAAACTTCTGCACCTTTTCCAGCTTCCTTATGTTTGGTTTTTTAATTAACATGGGAGCTCCAGGATGGGGCGGCTGTTACGAATCTTACTAGGATTCTCTTGATGCTTATATTACTTTGTCTTGTTCTATAATTAGTATAGCATCCAGTTAGATGATATTAGATTCTTGTATATTTTATATTGTAGCATGCTGTAGTGTGCCTGAGTTGCATTATATTGCATGAGGCTTTTGTGCAAGTATTTTCATGTTGATTTCTCCGTGGGGGGATGACCATATTTGGATGTGGCCAGTGTGGGAACTTGATGTCAAGCGAGTGAGTATAGTTCAACCTTGACTAATTCATATTATTGTTTGCCAGTAAATTATATTGAGTAATGTAATATTAAATACTCTTAAGATTTATAATGATTGGAATATTAGTACTACATTTTGTTAGTAGAATTTCCACAATAGTTTATGTGGATGTTAGTTGACATGTGTGGTAGGACGCCGCCCTGGCAAACCGGGATTTGGGCAGAGGCGTGGCAGAATTGGTAGAGAGGAGACATGTTTTAAGTTAAGTCCGTGATATGTTGTTATTTTAGCTAATAGTAGGTTAATTCTCTGGTTAGATGATTGTGCTTTTATTCTATTATTAATTCATGTGCTGGTGATATTGCTAATTGATCAATAAAGAGTTTCAGTTATATTATTGCATGCTAAAGAATATTTCTGGTTATTAATTGTATCATTTAAGTGTTATGTTTGTCACCCTTAGCGTAGTTACATTGTTTCCAATTGATGCAGTGTTTCACTATCCTCTAGACATGTTGGCAAGGCCGATTTAATATAATTAATCGCTGCGGGGAAAGAACCGTACTAAGTCTCAAGGGTTGTAACAGCGGCATACTCTAAGACTGGCCTCACATAGGCGGTATACAGTGATCTTAAAGCCTCCTTATTCAAGTTTCTGAAGAATGTTGTGACTTTTGCCAGAGTAGAGTATGTGGCTGACGTCATGAAAGGTTTACACAGCCTCTGAAGTTAGGTTTAGTGTTATGTCCACTCCTTTCGGTCTCTTGGCTCCTAAAGTTCAACAACTTGGGCTGGACGGTAGAGCGACGGTCTCGCTTCCTGCAGGTCGGCGTTCAGTCCACGGATGTCTAAATAGTTAGACCCATTTCTTCACTTCGTTACATCTCAAATCCTTATCTTGACCCCTTCCAAGTGCTATTTAGCCGTAAAGGCTTGGCGTTTTCTCCTGAAAGTTTCCATCACCTTCCTCATCCCATTTCCATAACCATGCACTTGAGGGAGTTTAACTCTATCAGCCATTTCTCGGACCTGCTCTGCAACCTGTTCAGGTCATGTTTGAGAATCTTACAATCCTCATCTGTCTCAACCTTCCTCATTAGTTCTGCATCATCTGCAAACATTGACATGTATGACTCAAATCCTGTAGTCAAGTCGTTTACATAAATGTGGATTTGAATGGGTCCCAGCACCGATCCTTGAGACACCCCCGCTTGTTACTCTACGCCATTCCGAACACCCCGCTCCTTACTATCATTCTCTGACACCTGTCTGTTGGGTAATTCCTTATCCATGATAGTGCGTTTCCGTCTACTTCCGCCTGCCTCTCAAGTTTGTATAATAGCCTTCTGTTACACACATGTAACCCCACACATGTAACCCCACACATATCAGTGTTACCACTGATATGTGTGGGGCTTCTATGGGGTACTGGTACTATTAAGGGGTATAGGTAGTTAGAAGACAGGAGTATCAAATATGGGAGAGCTAAAAGGCCCGGCCCCCAAAATAAACTATCCACAGTAGTAATAACTTGCTACAAGACCAAATATGTTCGTCTAAGGGTTGATCACTGCGCTCCCACCTTGGAAGAAGAGATACTCTGTAATTCATGTACTTATTTATTAACCCGTTAACAACCCCCATATACACTCACACCAATAACAATAATAATAATAACTTTACCACACTATCTTACGTTAAAAGCCTTGGTCCACGTAGGCAGGATACAAGGTTTACACTAATAACAAGCTAGGGTAAAGTACTACTGGATAAGCACTGAAGCTGGATGCAGCTTAGGGTAGTGAAACCACGTGGGACCCTAATACAAAACACAACACTTAGGGGTACCCAAACACTGGCAAAATACTATCCCCAGGTCTCCCCAATCGTTACTACCAGAGTAGGCACACTTACACCATATAATACTTAACTTAAGGGTACAGGAACTTCAGGTAAGGGAAATAAGTAAGAGGAGAAGGAAGGAGAGTAGGGATACAGCCACAGAGTAGGTCTTAACCTCACGCCACCAGCCAAGAGAAGACCGAGCTAGCCACCAGCTGCCTCCCTCATGTCGTGGTGCCGGGAGGAGCCTAATTGATCGTGCAGCTAAGCACATTAAAGATCTTCCCCTATGCAACGTATTGTTACTTTATGAATGATTAGAAAGTATTAGTAAGCAAAGTTGGTGCCTATGTTATTATTTAATAATCAACCCCCAGCTCAGTCTTTAAATGCTCTTTGAGAAACAATAATAGTCTTACGTCTGGCAGGGAAGATACAAACAATTGACATTCTAGATGCCCAACTGTGCTACCAGGAAGTTTAATAGCTCAATTTTGACCTCTGGTTTCCACTGGAGAACCCAGGGTCGTAACACTCCTCCCCCCTTCAGAGAAAAAAAAATGTGACTACTAGAATAGTAGTCATATTTTTTTGTAAGAGTATACAGAGAACAAAAAGAAAAACATATGACAAAAACAAAAAATCAATCAAAAGCAATTTCTTTGCAAAAAAAAAAATACAAAGGAGTTCTCTGAAAGAAAAAAAAAAAACATACACAAAAAAATAAAAGAACAGGGAAGTAAATAAATTGGACACGGAATATTTAATGTCACAGGAGAACCTAAAAAAAATTAACTAAAGCATGACAGTTGGTAAATGGCTTTCTGTGGCTCAGATGAATGTTATTCAAGCAACCGGGACAGAGCGTCGGCTATCACGTTGAGTCTGCCCGGTAGGTGGGTAATGGAAAGATTGAAGTCCTGTAGGTACAACGCCCACCTGAGGATGCGTTTATTCTTACCCTTCATCTGAGTCAGGAAGACTAGTGGGTTATGGTCCGTGTACACTTCCACTATATTACCTGTGAGGTAAACTTCGAACTTTTTACATGTTAACACTAGCGCCAACGCCTCTTTTTCTACCACTGAATAATTGCGTTGCGCCTTGTCGAATTTCACAGAGTAATAATATACTGGGTGTTCCACCTGATCATCCCCAGTTTGCAACAACACTGCACCAGCACCCGAGTCAGACGCGTCAACATGAATTTTAAACGGTCGGTCGAACCTTGGACTAGCAAGCACTGGGGCGGAAGCTAAGATCAATTTCAAATTTTTAAATGCCTCTGCACAGTCTGATGACCACTTAAATTTAACGGCTTTCCGCAACAAGTCTGTGAGAGGAGTGGCAACACTGGAAAAGTTCTGACAAAAACGTCGATAGTACGCACACATACCGATAAATCTTTGAACGTCCTTTTTAGACTTTAGTACTGGATACTCCAGAATGGCATTGATTTTATCTTGCCGAGGTAACACTTTTCCTTGGCCCACTTCATAACCGAGGTACGTCACTGTGCCTTGGCCAAAATGACACTTTTTAGCATTTAAGGTAAGATTTGCCCTTTTCAAGATGGCAAACAACTGGCGTAACCTAGCTATGTGGTCAGCCCAATTACTGTCAAACAGCACGATATCATCTAAATACGCCCGACAATTTGGCACCTTAGCGAGTAGAGAGTTCATGAGTCTCTGGAACGTGGCAGGGGCATTACGCAAGCCGAACGGTAACACTTGATACTCAAAAACACCCTCGGGTGTCACGAACGCAGTGAGCTGTTTAGCACGTTCAGTGAGTGGGATTTGATAATACCCCCTCGAGAGGTCGAATTTCGAAACGTACTTGGCATTTCCCAACTCGTCGATGCAGTCCTCGAGGAGGGGCAGCGGATAGGCATCCACAATGGTCACCTTGTTGAGCTGCCGATAGTCGGTGCATAATCGCCAGGAGCCGTCTGGTTTGGGGACCAAAAGGCAGGGCGAGCACCAAGAGCCCTGGCTCGGCCGGATGAGGCCGTGCTGGAGCAAGAAGTCGACCTCCTTCCGTACGATGGCCTTCTTTTCTGGACTCATCCGATAGGGTTGAAGGCGAATGGGAGTGTAGTCCGTCAACTCGACATCATGGCAAATGGCATCAGTCTGGGTCGGGACCTCCCCGAACAGACTGGAGAATTCATCAACCAACGACTGCACCTCTTCACGTTGGGCCATCTGCAAATGGGACAGTTCCTCCACAGCATTCACAGAACTAGAATTATTGAAAATGAGATTAGTTAGGTCCCCAGAACAATCATCCCCTCTCTCACTGGAAATGGAAACATTGGTTAGTGCAATGGGCCTGGGGCCCTGGAACTTCTTCAGTCGATTTACATGTATGAGCATTACCTGGTTACGTTTGTCAGAGTGCCTCACTTTGTACGTGAGGTCCCCCATCTTTTCTGTCACAATGTAGGGGCCTTCGTACTTGTGGGACATAGTGTTCCCTAGTCGAGGCTTTAATACCAGGACCGGGTCACCAGGCTGAAATACCCGTAACTTAGATTTAGCATCGTTACGTTCTTTCATCTTTTCTTGGGCCTTGCCAAGATACTTTAATGCAGCCGCCTTGCAGTCCTTGAGTCTCTGGTGGTGTTGCGCAAAGAAAGCCGAACCTTCGGATAACGTTACGTTCCCTAACAGATTCTCCTGTAACATTTGCAAGGGTCCACGAACTTTATGGCCAAAGACTAACTCAAAAGGAGAACAGCCCAGTGAACTTTGTAATCCCTCTCTAGCCGCAAACAAAACATACGGTAAATTCTCATCCCAGAAGGTGTGGGAACTCTCGCACGATGTCTTCAACATCTGCTTCAGAGTTAGATGGAAACGTTCAATTACCCCTGACTCTGTGGATGGTATGGGCTGGAAACCTTATGAGTTATTCCATGTTCCTTACAAAATTGCTCGAAAACATCAGACTTAAAATTAGTACCATTGTCAGTTTGCACGACCCGAGGCAGTCCAAAAGTGGAAAAAAATTGCAACATACGAGCAACAACAGTTTTTGCTCGGATGTTCCTTACAGCAAAAGCCTCTGGGTAACGAGTAGTGATACACATCATCGTGATTAGGTAAATATTACCAGACTTAGTTTTAGGTAATGGTCCAACACAGTCCATTACCACATGAGAAAATGGTTCCTCTGGCACGACAATAGGCCTTAGAGGAGCTTTAGGTGGAGTCTGGTTTGGTTTCCCAACCAGTTGACAAACAATACACGCATTACAAAATTTTGCCACATCGCTTTTCAGCTTGGGCCAGAAAAAATACTTTAAAATTTTGTGATACGTAATATTAATACCTTGATGTCCCCCCATAGGATCATCATGAGCAGCTGCCAAAACTCTTTCTCTATAGCAGGTCGGCAACATAACCTGGTGGACTACCTCCCACTCATTTGACAAGGGAGCACTCTGTGGTCTCCATTTTCTCATCAAAATCCGATCATTGTAGTAGTACCCAGTTGCTGCGTCTACAATTTCCTCCATAGAGACGGCTGTTTCATGACAATCTGCAAGAGTGGGGTCAGCTTTCTGTAACTCACTCAAGGAGGCATCTAGGCCTTGGTCAGATGCCATTGGCCGAGGCTCAACAGTGTTCTCCTCCACCTCCCCACTACTCTCGGTAGATGGCGGTGGCAGGCTCTCCACAATGTCCTCGGCCACGTCATCGAGTCGGGCCATGAATGTGTCCGCGAGGTCCACTTGGTTTTCACCACTCGGAAAGCTCCTCGTGACCTCGGGATTTACCACCTTGGCAAGCACAGGGCTGCCCTTACATTTAAGTCCCATAGACCTGGTCACCGCGCACGCAGGGTACACAACATTATCCTCTGCGGCGGGTGGATCCAGGCAAACCTTAGGGGTAGGCAACATAATAGGCAGTCTGGAGTCCCCTACCTTATCCCCTGCTAAATCATTACCAACTATTACATCAACATTAGGGAAAGGTAGGTATGAAGTGAC